>NW_017534475.1:624658-816288 GCF_001853355.1 Bactrocera latifrons
TATGTAGATGAAAATTTATTTGCGGTTATCGGAGGTAGTTGAACTTTGTTTTCGTAATAGCGTGGGTGTGGAATTATTGCAATTTAAATATGTGCTGAAGCGGAAAGCAAGGTGTCTGATTTTATTTTTTATCTTTTGATTTTTTATCTATTGCTTCCAACAAATTTTGATGGTTTTATATATGTATGCATGTAGTAGAGTATTCGGTATTTTTATTCATATATTTTATTGTAGGTTTTTATTCGAAATCAGTTTATATAAAAAAGCTTAAAACTCGAATTCTCTTCTTTCTTATACAATACTATTTTCATAATATTTGCTGTCTGTCGCAATTTTTTTACATAAATTCAAAATATATTGAAATATCTGACATATTTACACACACACATTTGATGACACGCATGCATCCACAAAAATTCTTGAATATATTTCCCTAGATCATCCCTCACATCTTTATTATATTTTCATACATACAAGTATTTACGTCCATAGCATAGCAAGAATTCCGCTTTCTTTAATCAACAACTTCTTAACTCAATAAATTTACGGAAAATCACTTTAATATGCGTCAATGTGTTTTTGCGAAAGCCTATAAACGATTATCAAAACAAAGTCAATCTCAGCATAAACATCTACAACATCATTACCAGCTTTTTTTTTTTTTGTTGTTTGCTACCACCGCTACAGCAGGCAAGCAATAAACAAACAAACACAAAGCGAGTGAAACCTGCGAAAAACCAAAATAACATCTCTGGCGCTAAGCTAGTTGCCTGCATTTGTTGTACAACAACATGAAAAAAGCATATTGCTCCTGTGTGGCAGACAAAGCACAGTGCACACGCACACATGCACGCACAAATTGTCGGCTGGAACGTTCATTTTCTACAAAAGCACTTTGTTACACATATATACATATGTACATACATATATACACACATACACAGGTACATATTCGAAATCTGTAAGTGACAGGCGTATTGGCGTAAATATTGTGGCAGAGTGGGGGGGCTATGTCATGCCTTGCGTTGTTCGTTTGTTCGTGTATATGTATGTACATATGTGTGTTTGACTGTGCTGAATACGCCCCTGCATGTCAGGTCATTCCGTTCCGTAAACTGTTTAAGCATAAGCAACGAAATGAAATTTTAACCACCGAAAATGTGGCCACCCGCCACCCAAAAGCCAATGCTCGGCAAGTACGAAGCAAAGCAACCACCCAAACAAACGCACCCTACACTCCCTCATTCAGCACGCGTCCAACATTATTATTTCGCATTTAGCATAATGGCGCTTGTGCGTTAAAGCTCGCAGCATCAACACAACGTCGCCTGCATATAAGCCGAACAGAGTTGCCAAATGCGTTGTTGGTGAAGTAAAAAATATTTTTTAATAAAGTTGATTTTAAATAATAATTGCTAAGCATAACATTTTATTAAATAAAAGTGGCAAGAAAATAACAATATAAAGAATGTTAGATACTTTTGTGACTTGTCACCTTTGTGACGCAGTGACTTGGAATGAGCGGCATTTTGTTTGCATGGTTACACAACAGCCGCAAAATAGGCTGGCCTGGCCGACTTCCAATGCGACAAAAACGTGGCGACTACGTTTGCGTCTGTCGGTGGCAGCAGCGAAGGTGGCGGGGTAGGTGCGCGCCACGGACACGCAATATTGAACATTTCTTTATTTTGTCGCCTGCGCTTGGCAGCAACGTGAATTTGCGCACATAAACATATAAATATATAAAGTTATTATATTTACAAACAAATATCTTTTTATGTATATATTTAAATAGGTATGCGACCTTTTTGGGGGCATATTGCCAACAATGGCGTTCGCGCTGCCACACATTGAAATCTTTACGCTCATTTGCCGTCGCCATTTCGCCTTTCAACAATATAACGTGTTTCTGCGCTTCCTTTGCTGCATTATACCGCTCTATTCTTAGCTGTGGGATTTATTTTATTGAAATATTCAAATAAGATTGTCGATTTGGGGGCCTAAAATGAAATTTGGCTTTTAACTTCTGCCTTCTCCTTTTACTACGTGCAACTTAAGTCTCTTGCGCGTCGTTTCAGCCGTAATATGCGTTGATGTTTTCTACACTTTTGGCTTTAAACGCAGTTTTAGGCTGGAATGCGCTATAAGCAGAAAATAAAATTATATTGTAAGAAAAATTTTTCAAACAAATGTTTTAATATTGTTTTAAATCGTTTTTAGCGTATTTTCATGCAGGTATTTATTACATTCCGCATATTATTAATAAGTCATGCAATATATAAACATTTTTGTAAGTGCATAAGTCTCTTGCAAAACTTTGTAGATGTGATGCTTGCTGTATTCTCGGTAATATACATATACATATGTACATATGTATGTATATAAATTGGCGCAACAAAGGCACCTAAGTAATGTGTCTGAAATTGACATTTTATAAATGGCAAAAATGTCAGTGAAATTACTTTTTCCACTACGCATGCGTTTTAATGGAATCTCATACAAATTTTTACCTGTTATTGGTATTTTTATTCATCTTATACATACATAGATATATGCATGTATGTATTGACATGCTCAAATATAAATTGGTAAACTTGATTAAATTATTAAATTGACCACCATGCAGATAATAACAGCTCGGTTAAAATTTTAAGACAAATGTTCAAAAACTTTTAAGAATAATAAAATAAGAATATAAAATAAAAGAAATAAAATTTGGTAAACTATGTTGTTTATATGCAACACATATATATTTACATACAATTTAAGGGATACACTGCTCCATGTTATAGCCTGTAAAAAAAAGGCAAATTGGCATATTTATACAAAACAAAAATTTACAAAAAGAAATTAAATATTTTTCTAGTAACACGCAATGTTCTAAATAGCGTGCTTCTCTGCTCTACTGATTCCGCTCTTTTTCATGAATGATTATTAAAAAATAAAATTCTGTACTAGAAAATATGTTATTTATGGAAATAACTGAAGGCTCTAATAACACTTTTTTAGATTTTGTAAAATGCTTCTTAAGTTTATTGATATATTTTAAAATTTTGAACAAAAATAAGAATGAGATTTTCGATGAAAAATTCTATTTATAGTACATATTGTTTATAAAGCAAACGCTTTTTGAATATATTCGCATAAACATTTTTCAACAAAAAGTTTATGCAAAAGCTTACGCATTCAATATTTTTATAGCCGGCTTTGCTTTTGAGCATTTCAAATACTAAAAAATGTATAAACACATATTCAACTTATTGTATTTACATACTAATCACCGCATATCAAATAGTCGCGCATACAAATAACCAGGCGGGCAAACAACAAGCCAAAAATAACAACAAATTTATGAAGTACTCCAATGGAGCAAGCCGCACCGAAAATTTCCTTAAATGATTTACCAACACTGACATTTGACATACAAATACACACATAACTACAAACACAACGAAGGCAAGGCAACCCTCATAATCCCAAATGTCATTAAATTTGGGTCAAATATGTACATATGTATATATGTATATAAAATTACTATATGCATAATAATAACAACAACGCTCACGATAACTGTAGCAAAAATATAGTAACTTATATTCTTGTCAATGTTTTATTTTGGTTACACTTAAATACCGTAATAAATGATTTGTTACGCGCTCTTAAATGTAGTACAAGTCATTTGACGCAAGCTTAGAGCGAAGAATGAGAGCGCTGTAGCCATCCAATAGATGATGATGAGGGAGTGCTATCAAACGTATGTGTGCATGTTCGTAAGCATATGTATAGGCCTGTCAAGCGGTTAATGTGATTTGACAACGATGCACGACACCAAACACATGTGTTGTGTACATGAGACGTGCTTGTGTTGTAAAGCGTGAGGGAGAGAGGCGGCTGACTGTTAAATGGCCGTTAAATTGTTATAAATTGTTAAATTGTGTATGAAAATTGAGCAAATCTGCTGGGATTTCATATTTAAGTGGGGTTAATGTGGGGAAATGGCTAATTGAAATGAATATAAAATTCAAACAAATTGAAGCATATTATATAGCAGTAAAATGTAAGAAGCATATGGTGAGAAAAAGGTGCATGGGAAATTTTTGCAACAAAAAAAAAAAAAAGATAATAATAATAATAATAAAAATTTAACAAAAAGCTAGTCTTGCAAATTAAAAATTAATAATTAATTAAAAGTACTTTATGTATTTCTCTTATATTTATATTTATTGTAAACATAACAAAATATGTGCAAATGAAAAAAATTAACTTAATAATCGCCACAGCTCAATTACCTTTCCTCGGTATTTATGGTATTTATGATTTCTCAGTCAAAACATAATTACAACTTAAATACATACATATGTATGTACATACATATATGTACCGCACTTTTGTGCTTATACTTTTGTTCGAAAACTTTTCATCCGCTTAAACATACTTAAAAAGGCATAAATTAGTATTAAATTACATGCTACAACAATAACAACAATTACAATAATACCAGTGGCAGACGTCATAAAAATGCAAGTGAGAATATGTTGACAAAAGCAAAAGCCGCAAGTGGTGAATGGAGCGAAATAGCAACAAAAAAAACGAAAAAACTGACTTGGAGTTGTGAAGGAGTTGTGCTCCACCCTTCTCCGCCACTAAGCCGCTCTTGGCGCTTTTCGCGTGGAATCACTGGCATACGGCATAGCACATTGCTGAGTTTAAAAGTCAAAACAAAAGTGACAGCAGTGGACAAAACGAGAAAAAAAAAAAACACATCAACAACTACAGATAATACAAACAAAGCGTAACCACATGTAGTGACAACAACAACAATAACACCAAGCAATATGCAAGCGAGAAATTCCAACAAACCATTGTGGCTTTTGTCATATTTATTTCGTTAAGCTGGAAGTGTGAAACTTTTCGATTATTGTCGTCAAATGGTATTGATCGGCAATGCAGCTACAAGCCATGACCGAGCGAGACAGATATAGGGCCAGCGTTGATAGCTAAAGTGTTGTTGGGGCGGTGTAGGCGGCTGGGTAAATGGGTTGCGTGGACTGTCTGCCACGTTCGCTGTACAGTCAACATTGACCGTGGCCTTCTTCGTCACGCTAATCCTCTATATGCGTTAATGCAATTGTAAAAAAGCCGGACAATAACCGCCCGCAGGCAGTGATAATTTCTCTAAAGCCTACAAATATTTTCAAAAACGAAAACTATTGCGTTAAAAATAGCTATAAACCACATATAAAAAATTATATGGAAATAATAAAAAAAAATAAAAATGAAAACGTTGACGTCTTCACAGGTAATTGAACGATTAAAGCTAAAAGCTACAAATTAGGAAGTAGGCTTGTAGCGAAAAAGCCGAAGCCCGGCAACAATTGTAGTAAATTGTTGGAGAAAAAATATTCTTTGTTGTGAATTGTTTGAGAAAACAGCATTTTTCTGAAATATTTTTTTGGAAATTAATCTTTTAAAAATAATATATTTTTTAAGATAATATTTTTTTAACGTAGCTTAAAAAATTATAAAAGTCTTTTATCACTTAATTATTCCTCAATTTGGATTGTTTCCTCACCACTTTAACTCCCCAGTTTACCTCTTCTCCTGTTAAAAAACCTATGAAATATGTTCTCAAAATTATATTACGGCACTCGTTATTTAAGAAACTCAGAGCTATAAAAATTTAACTACATTTCTGCCTAGATTCCAAATTTTAATGCGGTGTAATTTTTGTTGTTTAATTTTACTGCCGCATATGTGTTATAAAACCCCGTATACATAATTACAAAGCAGTTATCATAAATCCTAAATTTTATTAACTTATAAATTACAACTAATATGTAGGAGTACAAATACTTGCGCTCATGAGAGAGTGAAAACAAAACGAAAAGCCGACACTTTTAGTCCTAAGTGCGCTAGCTTATCCTTAATGCTAACAAAAATTCTGTTATGCCTTTTAATAACCTATAAAATAACACATTTCCACATTTTCACACAGTAAATTTCTCCCCTCCGCTCATTGTGTGCGCCAATGGTGTCTGACCATTTGGATCAAATAAATATTGAACCTTCACCTTTTCATTGCACGGAATATGTTGGGTGTATGTGTATGAATGTGTATGTGTGTACTGTGTTTGCTCACTGACCTTTTTACACTTGTCGTCGAGAAAATTGTTTGATAGCTTTAGAATAATCGTATTGCTATAAAATAATCACACACCATCGCCTGTATACTATTTGCCGGTGTGTGTGTGTGTATTATTTTTATTTTTCCACATTTCATTTTGATTCTGGAAAATTGTAACCTTTTTTGGTTTCAACTATGCGTTTTCTGTCACTATTTTTAATATGTATTTATTTATGCATTTAAGCATGTGTTGGTTGGCTTTACTCGCGTGTGTAGCTAGTTGCTCCCTCGTTAAACAGGTGAGGCTCATTGTCTCACATTTTACGTCTTCGATAATTTATTGGCCGCATTGTGTCTTGCCCCTTCTTTCGGCTTGTTTGCAGCCCTAAAATAAATCGGATATATATACATATATACGTTTATACATATAAATATATTAAAGATTCTTATTATGTAATTTTGTCCCCCCAGCAACTCGGTGTTCTTCCTTGCAATAAAACACACCTTCTTCATGCGAGCAATCGTTTTTTGTCGCTTTTGCTCGTATGTTTTCACTTTTCATTGTTATTGGCTCTTGATCCTGCCCCAAATTCAGCTGAGCGTATTGTATACGCTTTATAGCGTAACATAAATTATGTCAATTTTTTCTATAATATATTTGTTGCTATTGTTGTGTATTATTTTTCCCATATGTGTCTATGTGTTCCTGTGATAAGTGTGGATTACTGATACCTTTATAAATTTTAGTGTAAATAATATTATTTTGTCAACAAAAAAATTATTTATTTATTTTTGGTTTATTTATTTATTATAAAACCGACCTACGAAAAATTACAACTATTTACACATAACACTAACATTTTTTTAAATTAGGGTAATCTCTCTTAGCTTGTGCCTAGTGTCAAAAAAAAAAAATTAACTTAAGAAAATTTTAAATCTTCTTAAACAAATTTAGAGTCCTAGATTTGCGTGATGCAGATTATCAAACGTAAAAAATTAAAAAAAAAAATGTTTATGTGCCGTATTCGCTTTGTATATGCTTATGACTACATTAAAAAATCTTGTTAAACAGTTTTGGAACCCACGGACCCGCGAAACTGCCTTCAAAACATGTTATATGCGCATAGCTCATCTAAACACACATATATTTCCAAACATATACCGCGTCTTTCCCCACTTTAAAGTAATAATCAGAAATATTGAAATATTTTACAATTTTTTTGTGTCGACAAAACCGTACGCCGCCATAAATTCTGTTCGCCCAGCAGCGCTGTTGCAAAAGAAAAAATAATTTATCACTACTGCTTGATGGCAGTCTACAGCAGCATCATAATTTCCCTAAAAAAGGCACACACATCCCAATACCAGGAATTCCTAAAATCCGTAGCGAAAACCGAGTGTTGAAGCACCCGACACCGCATGCAGAAAACAAAGCAAAAATACAAAAAAAAAAAAGAAAAAAATTCCTATTGGAATGGCATATAAAAATCAAAGAATAGCAATAAAAACAAGCGAATTGCGATCGAAACAAATAAATTCGATTTATACATTTTTATGTTCGCGATTTGTTCTCTTTTGGAGTTTTATTTTATTTCAACCTTAACACAAAATTTAACGCATGCAAATCAGCACAAAAGTAAATGCAAACCAGAAAGTACATAAAAAACGTAAACAAATATACATATATAGCAGTGCTCTCCTTAGCTATTTGTTGTTGTTGCCAACAATGTGCTGTTGGCCAAAAGCGTGACCATTTCGTGTATAATAAAAAAGTAGTGACGATAAAAAATGCATGCAAAATGGGCAAGTTTTATTTTATGGTTTACTCTGGCGATGTTGGTGTTGGTGCGGGTGTCGGTGTGGCAGCATTTTATGACACTCATCAGTCCAATTGTGGCTGTTTAGTGTACAAACGAGGTCATAAATTTTTAACTTGTAAAAGAAACAAATTCCGTTTTTAATACGAAAAAAAATTGAGCTTTGCTGACAGCGACCACACAGCGGGTTCAATACAAGGACATGCAGATACAAAAATTGACGCGATTGAATATGTTTTATAAAATTTTATTTGCTTATAATTTTTGCAAAATTTATTTAAGTAAAAAAATATGATTACCGTTATTTTTCTAAATTATTTGTTGTATTATTGTGTTCTCCTCCTTGACTCATAAATTTTTTTTTTTCCATTTTCTTTTAGGTGAAAAACCCTTCAAATGCGAACACGAGGGCTGTGATCGCCGCTTCGCCAACTCTTCGGATCGGAAGAAACACTCGCATGTGCACACATCGGACAAACCGTACAATTGTCGCATCAATGGCTGTGATAAATCTTATACTCATCCCTCATCGCTGCGTAAACACATGAAGGTAGGTTTGAGGATTTTATTATACTAACAAATAATTAAAAAATTAAAGAATTAGAAAAAAACTACTGCATCGTCACCTTAAATGCAAAACAACGTATCATAAAAAAAATCAAAATTGAATTTTTTATTACATACAATTCACTATCATACAATTTTCAGCTTCCACTCTCATAAATATCCAATATATATATGATATGATATATAATTATATATAATATAACCATTTTATAACCAAAACCCAATTTTTTTGAAAATGAGTGGTTTCTATTACACCCTTTTTCCTTCCCCTGGGAAGTGATTTTACGTTATATTGCATTTTAGGTGACGATATGTATGTATGTATCATATATGTTCGTTAAAAATTGAAAAACAAAAATATCCACACAAATCTTCTTTCTCGTTAGATTCCATGCAAAAATGCTGAAAATTTTTTTAAAATACACTAAACCTTGGCTTATACTACACTATAACCTTGATTAATCTCAAACATCTTTATAATATATTTTACCCCTAACTAGGTGCATGGCAATATCGATGAGAAGTCTCCCTCACATGGCTATGATAGCGACGGCGATGAGTCCTCCTCGTCCAGCATTGTGACCGGCGGCGCGCAAACACCACCGTCCGCACGCCTAAATGTCGACAATAACAACGGCATCGGTAACAAATCCTCACCGCACTCCATTAAATCGGAACCGAGCAATCACAGTATTGGCGGTATGCATGGCGTCATACATTTGGGTGCTTCGAGCGGTGGCAGCAGTTCCACAAGCAGCTCACAACTACATCACTCACATGCGCATCACAGCAGCAGCGGCGCTGGCAATAGCGGCAGTGGTAGCGCGAACAACAATCACTCAGCCAAATCGCCCGCGTTACAATTGATGGCGTCCTCAGCCGCGGCAGCTTACTTAGCACCACCACTGGGACCACCGCCCTCGCTGTCGGCAGCGGCCACACATCACCATCATCATCACCAGCAAGCGACATCTCCAGGCAGCAGTAATGCGGCAGCCGCTTCAATGCTTGTCACCGGTCATCACAATCATCATTTGCTATATCATCCGGCGGCGCAACATCATCCGCCCAGCGATTGGTATCACACAGCAACACCGCCGGCAGCCGCTGATGCAATGAATCCGCTCAATCATTTCGGTCATCATCATCATCATCACCATCTGATGCATCCGGGTGCCGCAACCGCCTATTGAAATTGGTGAACTGTGCAAGCGAGAGGGTGAGCGTAAGCACCGAAGTAGTTAAGGGCGAGAGCACTTGTTTGTGTGGCCGATTGCATGCGTATATACACATGTGTGTATGTGTGTGTGCTATGTGCTGGGCTGTGCTGTGTTATGTTGTGCTATTGCCAAACTCTTTGCCGCTCAGCCACCTAATCGTAGTGTGAGTAATCAGTTCAATTACACCAAATGAGTTTTTAGCGCTGCCGCACATACACACATACATATGCACAATGTAACGAACGGGCTTTGTAGTTGTATTCAGAAAAATGATATCGAGTTTTAACATTTGGCACTGTAACATACATTTTTACCTTTATATAAATATATGACTTGATATTTTGGTGTGAAAAGTTAGTGTTTTAACTGCAATAGTTTGAAAATATTTTTGTCGTTTATTTTGTGATTCAAGAAAACAGTTTTTATTTTAAAATGTATTATGTTGCAAACATCTCTTTTAATGAGGCAATCAGCGAAGTTTATATACAAGCGTGAAAAACTAATAAATAACTCCCTTAAGTGGGCATATTTGGACTTAGCTTGATTAAATAAAGTGGCAAGTGTTATACAATGAAAAATATATGTTTATATAATTGCATATATTTTCTTATATAGTTTTTATTTTATTTTTATATCGATAAAAATTTCACATCACTTGCTTAGTTTCATTTTATGTTGTTCATAATTGATTTCCGATAAAACTTTTTCGCACAATGTAAACAAACTATTTTTTTTCCTGAAGAAAAATGCATACCATGCTCAAATTCTCACCGCCACTGTAGCATAGTGAAGAAAATTCCTCAAAAATACGTAAGAAAAAATGTCTGCCTTAAATGTACTTTCTACGCCGCTTCAAAAAAAGTAAACAAAAAAATTTTGAATCATCTGGCATTATACAACATACTACATACATAAACTATAAAAAAAAAAACACAAAAATTAAGTAAATGTCAATCTAGTGACACAAAATTGTACATACCTATACACAAACATGAAATAAATAAAATACACGCTAATAAGTATGTACATACTAATTTAATAAAAATTTACAATATTTAACACAAAACCAAATGGTGCCTGCTGCTTCCAATGACAAAAATAACACAACATTTTTCATTTAAAAATTTAAGTAAAAGTGTGTGTTTAACCATGCCATAGATAATTAAATTTTATAGCAAACTCAGCGCTAACCTTTTCGCTTACCAAACTACATAATGCAGTACAAGTGCTCGCACTTAGCCCATTTACATACTTATACATATGTACATATATACATACATATGTACATATATTGCATGTTTAACGCGTGATTCTTCGACTTAGTACTTAGTTTTCGACTCATTACCTCCACAACAACAAAGCGAATAAAATTAATAACAAACACAAACAATAAAAACTAAGAAATAAAAATATTAAATATAATTGCGTGTAATATTAGTTCACAAGTAAGTTCCAAAAATTATAATAATGTTGTAAATAATTTTATATGTATGTATGCAGATGCAAATGTAAAAAAAAAGAACAAAAAAAAAAAACAAAAATAAAGAAATTAACTTAGAATGCATTAAAGAAATTTTAAGTGAAAATTCTCACAGTAATGTTAAAATTATAAAATTTACTTAAAAGTTTAATTCTAAAGAAAGTTTTGATGAAAAACGACAAATAATTATTTTTCAGTTTGATTGCTGCTTTAATTATCATTTTTTCATTAAATAAAAAATTGTACTTTGATTATTTAGTTCTGTATATGTATAAGTGTCAAATATAAGAAAAATAGTAAATAATCTATTGTATTTTGTGTATAAATTAAATTATTTTAAATTGTTTATAGTATTTACGCTGTTTGACCGCGCATTTCTACTCACACGCGCGGTACTCATTTACGCGAAAACACACTCATATACATACATACACACATATACATAAATATATATAAATAAATAGTAAATTTAAACACAGTCCAAAAGTTATAATTATTTAACGAGCTACACACCTTCACACACCCATAAACTGCTAAAATATACATACATATACGCATATATATTCACATTAACACGTGAACAACACGAATATATACACAAATAGTAAAAAGCATAGTAGAATAAATGAGGAAAGTGTAAACTAATTAAACTTAAAACATATGTGAAATGCAAAAACAAACAACTAAAAATAAATTACTAAAAATAAAAGTAAAATAAATATGTTAGCTATGAATAATTCTTGAAAAATTAGAAATCCATTGAATAAATAAATTATTAATTCCAAATGCAACGCAAACTTTTCGCATTTTTATTTCATGCAAAGACAAATTTTCGTTTCTTTGGATTTACCTTGACATTCTGATTGTGGCAGTAAAAAGGATAAAAAGTGTTTACATTTATCAAAAACGCCTAGATTTAAATAAAATGCGGGAAAGATAGCGTTTTTAATTTAATTTTGTCAATAAAGTACTCTCTGTTATTCAATTCCAGACCAATGCTTCCACTTCATATTTAAAAATATATAATAACTCCAGTGTCTCCAAACATTCTATTGATCTCTTTGTGATTAAATCAGTGACATATTTTGAAAAAAAATCATGTCAGGTTGTGTTTTCGTTAATGAAATCTTGTTTTCAACAACTTCCGCCGTATGTATATTTATGAAAAAACTTTTAAATACGAATTTTTAAATCGAAAAAATAAATCCCAATCAAGCAAAATTTTTAGAAAATTGTTTGTCTTCATGAATTGATAATGCAATTGGTAAATGCAAAACATATCCTAGACGTTTGACAAGCCCACAGCCCACAAGGTGTTTCATGAAAATTGTCGAAATTAGAGGATAACTTTTGAAGCACCCAGACACCAAATATGTTGCTGATGTAGACACCAGTGCATATGGCTAATTTTTCACCCAACATTCCGAGATGGTTAAAATCTGCGCAATACTTCCCTTAGCCCCCCACATACCTAATATAATATAAATATTTTCGAACTTTTAGTTGACTTTATCCCGCATCTATCGTTCAATATGTAGGAAATTGTATTGCAATATATAAACAACAATTTTATAATAATAAAGCTTATTCTTCCATGGGATTGTGAATAATTGATGCAATACTTCCTACTTTTAATTAAAATAAGTATATGCGAAAATCACGAATACCACTTTGCCTTCCGAGAACCTTCTGAAATTATTTTTTTACTTATGACTAAATCTCTCTATAAAACTTTTGTTTGGTCCAATACTCAGCTAACTGTTGTAAAAAGTTGTTATTATCAGTGTATGAAGCTTCCATTGTAATTAAGATTTCACTTCAAAGAAACAATATTATTTTATAATATTAGAGTTAAATATAAACAAAAGTACAAAACTTTCAAAGTACATTGTGCCACAAAAGTAGCCGGAAATTGTAAATAAAACGCATAATATTTAATTATACTCAATATTTTTCTTTTGTGTCTTCGAAGTCATTCCCAACAGATGTAAAACACTTATGGAAACACTTTTCATAAGCACTTCTTGTGATGGCTTTCAGCTCCTGCAGCGAATTTTGTTTTATCGCATTGATGGACTGAAAACGGGTGCCATTTCGATGATTGCTAACGGCAGTTATAATGCTCTCCATGAATGTGGTATCAGAATTCGCACGATCAAGTATGTACTCTTTTTGAAAAAAGTGCAGCTTTATCGGGACGAGCAAGAAAGTTTTTCATACACAAAATACCACCCAAATCACTCCACTCGCGAGAGATGTCATGCTCTCTTGCCATCTCCTACCTCTCGCTTAACGATTTAAAGCACCATATCCTTCACTTTTTTAATATTTTCATCAGTTGAAGAGGTCGCAGGTCGTCCAAAACGAGACATGTCCTCAACGATCTCTTAACCGTCTTTAAAAGCTTTGTTCCACTCGTAGGCTTTTATTTTTGATAAAACTGAGTTACCTTTCTAACATTCGCAACGAATCTATAGTCGGTAAGAAAAATAAAATTTGAGATATATTCTTCTATAAATAAAATTCTTGAAATATCATTTACCCGGCGAATTTAATTACAATTTCCAGGTGCTTTTTTTATATCAATTGAAGTTCCGATACGTTTAGCCGAAAACTTTAAAAGAAATTTGTAGAACTAGAGAGTGTGCTTTATAAATAAAATAAGCTCTCAATATTTCTTTTGTATAAACACAATAATTTTCTGCTGCTGTTTATAAGATCTACAAAATATTGAACCGATTTTGGAAATTAAATATCGTTAGTAAGCGTAAAAAAAGCTCACACTTAATTTGTTAATCTTTAAATTATTATTTATGTTTCGGCATAAAGCTTCAGCTCATCGCATTATTGCCACCGAATACCAGTTATTTACCAATACTCTGGTATAAATAAAATGATCATTTTATGCATAATTCGACATGGTTTGTATTAAAGTATTAAATATCCGAATAGTGACAGTTTTTATTTAAATTTCTAATGTTATTTGCCAACACTGTCTTATCTCATCACTTTGCACCGTGGCAAGCGTGCCTCATTTGCTGTGGTTGGTGGCGTTGGCGTTGGCGTTGGCGTTGGCGATGACCATTGCGGTAGCCATGCTGTCGCCGTTAATGTGGCCACAATTTGCTGCTGTTTTGGTACTTCTCAGATTTCATTCGGTGCATGCGATTGGAAAATTGTGCTGTTGCCCAACACGAAGCTATCTAGGCACCGATATTGTACCTATGCGCAGATATACAACACACATACACACAATCATGCACAGACAGTTTTCTACAAATGTGCCGACTGACTATACTGGCAGTGCGACTGCCAGCGAGTTTTCTTCGATTTCCACTACACCAGGAGCGGTGTGTGCACCGGCGATTTTGTAGATAGACACGCCAGTGCCGAACGAAAACTGTATGATTTATAACTTTTTAATTAACCTCCCAATTTGTTACGTGTTTATGCCTAAACTGTTATTGCTTATGTTGTTGTTATTGTATTGGTTAGTGTCTTTTTTGCAGTTTACATATGTATTAGGGATGTTCTCATTGGCAGCGATAAGCATAAATAAAAAAAAATAGTATTGTTTCAAAAACTTTTCAATACAAATTTTTGTATTTTATTTTTAGTGCCTTTAATAATTACTGATTCTAAAAAAGAAGTGCGGAGAATAAAAATGTATAAGTAAAAATTTTTCAGTATTCTATTTTTTTAATTCTCTCCCTAATGTCATCTTTCGATGGTTGCGCTGCGCAGCATTGCTGGCAAAACGAATCGCACTTGATTTATTGAAATGAAATCGATTGTAGCGATTAGATGAGCGTAGATACAATACAATTTAAGTACGAAACGTTTTCTACAGCTATATGTATGTATATAAGTATGAAAATATGTATGAATATATATTTAAGCAAGCTTTGATTACATTTAAATGCGTGTGTGTTGATATGAGTTCGTATTTTTTACACAATTGTATTAAAGCTGAACTATGATTGCACTGGGAAGCACAATTATCCGAAATGACCTGTGGAAAACGCGAAAAAATTTTGTTCGTTGCGCTTATCTAGTGCAATTAATATTGATAGTTGCCACGATGGATGCACGCAAGCGCAATGCTATGTACAGGCTAGTGCGATCACTGATTTGACACTGGTTTTGGTTTATAAAAAAAACCAATGCCATGACGTGTCTTAAAACTTCGAAAATTTGCTATTTATGTTGAAAATAAGTAAATACTTTGAAAAAAATCAATTTTTATTTTTAGCGGTTTTATTTTTCTTTCACAAGTTGCTAACAAAAAATGTAAATTGCTGCAGTGAATGCGGAATTTATCAAGGCTTAAAATAAAACTTGAAAAAACATTATAAATCTGCATGCTATTGACTATAGAATGAGCTACTCTTACTTAAAAATTATTATATAAAAATTGCAACGTTGAAAAATGAACTAGTTTTTGGTTTACCAAAATTTCCAAGGGAATGTGTATAAAATAAGTAGAATGCAAGCACATTTGAATTTAAATTGGCCAATCTGGTATAGTTGTGTGACTGGTTTCTGACAAAAAAAAATATTCTGCTTTTTCTTGCAACTTGGTGCCAATTCGAGGTACGGGAATACTGAATAACTTATTGGATGATTGAACTTATGGGTGGTAAAAGGAGTAAAAGCGATTCTTTTACATATGGCTCGAGCAACTCACGGCTGACACCAAGTATCCACTGGGTAGCCAAAAAGCATGCGTTTGAAGGCGGGCTAGGGCGAAAATTCGAAACATACCCTCCCCAGGGTTGTGCGCAGGGTTTGGGATCCGTTTACCAATGAAAAGAAAACAACAGCCTCGAAACTATTACTTTGGTACAATATCCAGCCAACTGTTGTACAGTGTTATTGAATAATATAATAATATGTTTTTTTCGTAATCATAACAAATAAAAGGATAAACTTTTGAAGTAAAATGAGGAAACCAGAATTTTCCAGTTTTAAGCAGCCTTCCGATTGTCTATGTTAAATATATAATAATAAAATAAAATAAGAAATATAACAACATCTCTTCGAAAATTTTTTAAACTACAAATTTAAAATATGAATTCATAAACCACTAAGTGGTAGCCAGACGCTAATCACACTCGTATATCGCAATTGTACTTTTAATAAAACTATTACTCTTGTTAAAATTTTATGTATACATATATATATATACATGACTATAATTTAGTCTAGCATAGTATATCCAATTTCCACGTAACAACATTAAAAAATCTCTAAAATCTGCCATCTATAAAAATACACAATTTACTGGTAATGCAGCACGCCACAAGCAAAGTGCTACATAAAACACTCCCTCTATTCAGTTGCTTTGGTCAATATATACAAAATAATATATACATAAATATATGCATATCACACTGCAGACTGTCATAAATCACGCGCAGACTAAAGTCACCAACGAATGTCAATCGTACATATGAATGCGCGCCGAACGTTGGCAAATGATCGACCAATGAGCTGGCAGCAATGAACATGCAAATGCTGTCGTTACTTTGCTGTCATTTGTTGTCAATAGTGTTGTTGCCCAACACATTGTCTCTGACTACACCATTTTTGAATTGCATGCGATCAGAAAATAGAATTATATTGATTTCATATGAACTGTTTGTTGTTATTCTTGCTGCATGTATTTGTTGCTTTAAGGTTTTTTATGTGACCGCTGGCACGATGTGGCAATTTACCCCGTTATTGGCAAATATTGGCAACTAATTGTGCTGATGTCAATTTGAGTTTTGATTCTTGTGCATATATACATACATATGTATACATATATATCACAACAACAATGGTAAAGTTGCATTTTTATTTACATACGAAATTGTTTCCAATTGCGTCAATTGCGAAGTAACACAAGCCGTTTGTCACTACTTCAATTTGGCATATTTGTAAATGTCGTAAATCTTGAAATGTCATACCATGAGCGCATTGCGAGGAATGAAATTATATCTGGGCAATAATATATTTATTTAAACGAAATCATTATACATATAATTTTTAATGAAAATTTTTAATGTTTTGCAAAAATTCTAAATTTGACTTGATGTGCTTAATAAAAAATATTAAATTTTATAAAATATTTTTTCTTCGATATTTTATTTTCAATATTATCATTTTAAACTGAAATTCGCAGTGCTTCTCAAACTGTAATATTGCGAACAATTGATAACGTTTATAAATGCCCTGTCTTAGCCAAAAATGCGCCCCTGTACCACAATTTGCTAGGCGCATTAGCACTGTGAATTGGTGTTGACTACACCGTTTAGTGGCACGAACTTCGAGTCAGTGCTGATTTCGTTTGATAGCATTAAACAAGCATAAAAATAGAATTCCAAAAATTTAACATTTAACTTGTCATGAAATTTTGTGTTTTCTTGTATTTTAGGCGATTACAGTTGAATTGATATTTTGTGCATAAAAGTTGAAAAAACTAACTAATTTCCTTTATGGCAGCACAAATGTTTGCTTGGGCAGAGCCATAATAGACACTTATACATACAATTACATTTATTCTGTTCTTAAATCGGTTGCATCGAGGTTATGTATCAAACTTTCCATACTTACACCGATGGATCCAAAGTCGAACTTTTTTTTGACTATATAGTCCTGTACCTTCAACTCCAAGTCTGTACCTTCAACTCCAAGCCCCAGCATACCTATGAGGTTTTCCGAGTATATACCTTCCCCTTGATATATACTCCGAAAACCCCCATTTTTCTTTTTTCTTTGTTAGTAGCCGCAGATATATCTTTAATACAACTATTCATGTGAAAGCATCGCCATATTCAGCGATAGTTCAGTGGTACTCAAAGCGAACTCACCATTGAGATTAAATCGTTATTAGCGCATAGGTGTATAAACGGTTGAGCAGTCTATCAGCTCGCAACCAAGTGCAGCTCATCTGTGTAGCTGCTTCCAAGTTGGTTGGACCGGAATCCTACATTGCGGTGGGTCTCCATGCCATTAAAAAGCTGTTCCTCAAGGAAGAGAGGGTGGATTCGAAAAGGTATTGGTAACAACCCACAGCTATGCTATGAAGAATTCTCTCTTTTATTTTAAACTGAGCACCGTAGGCTCAAAAAGCACCTAACATGGGTATAACCCCTTAGCCTCTTGTGGGTTCTGTAACATGGTGCAACATTGCATTGTACACATCCATAAATGCATACAAGGTTATATTGAACTTTTTTGCATTTGTTTCCCTTGCGGTTATCGTGCGCGTTACAACCGCGTTTTAACTCGGCTCCCTGCAACTCTTTCCAAAGCCAGCACAACGCAGTGGGCGACAGATTGCTGACAATCTGTAGCGAATGCTCCATCGATTTGACTGGCGGTTGCACTAATTTCATCTATTTGTGGTGTGCGGTTATTTCGTTCAAATTTATTATGTGGCACGGATATTTTTTGGTCTGATTTTTAGTGTTGTTGCGGTTAATTGTATCTGCTACTTTTCATTGGTTAGTTGCGTTAGTTTCGATTTTTTTATTTCAACTTAATTGTAGGTAATTAAAACTTCATTTGTGTTGCGGTTGTATGCCACAAAGCACCGCATGTAACTGCACAAACATATGATTTACTTCATTTTGTTTATTTTTCACATTTTTAGTCAACAAACAGATATTTAATAGCATTAAATTCAACATTTTGCTTTCGACACTAATTGGCCTATTAAATACCCAAATATGTTGGATGAAATAAAGTCGCGTGGTTTGCGTATAAAAATAAATGCTGCTTTTAATTAAATTTGCAATTAGTTTTGTAATCGGAATTTTAACTTGGTTATTTATTAGAATGGCATGCTGCCGGCAACATGTCTGACCGAACACATCACGTGGGGATATAGTGCTTGTATATATGAAAATACGTATGTACATATGTCTGCGTGTGTATTTAAATATGTTCGAAATCAGCCTGTTAAAAAGGTGAACACGACAAATGATATAGCAAGTTAAATATCAGCCTCAGTAAGAGATTTCCCAAGCCAAGCAGATGGACAAATGTGCAGTGAAGTATGTTGTTGCAAAAAGAGGAGAGCTTAAACCGCCAACGCTTAATACATTGACTGCAACAGACGTTCAAATAAGGCCAATTTTTCAGCAAACAATATGCAAAGACAGCGTACAGTGTTCAAGAAGTGAGCAAATATTGGTAGGCTGGTAAGGGGGTCAAGTAATGATACGCCTCTCTGCAATTATTAATTATTCTCTGTTATCTTCAATAGCACACAAATTTAAATGAAAAAATGAGGTTCGTTGCGAGGTATAGAATATTTGGAAAGCGTTTCCAAGATATTTTTTGCTTTTATAGATTTCAAACCTATTGACAGAAAGTGGATTACTAAAGTTGAATTATTGGAAGGGCAGTAAAAATTAAACAAAGAAAATATCTATCTTCATTACGAGGGCAGCAACAGAAGCTTAAAAAGTCGCTTCGAGAAAATGGATCGGGTTCAACCTTTCAATCAACGAACAAATTACATTTGAATTTACAACAACTTTTGTAGCTTTGCTCCACAATGCAATGCATACCTGTACGCGCAAAAAAAGTGAATTTCTAGTCATGCAGTGGGAAAAAACACAGAAACAACATTGACAATGATGATCCAGCACTTTGCTGTAAACTAAATTAGCCCAATGCCAAACGCGTCATCATATGCAAATTTCCAAAGAAGAAACATCCTTACCAAACGAACCAAATGGGAATGGGATGAAGCGTATGGCGTATGCATGGCAAGACACACAACTCTGAATGGATGAATGGAGTATAAATAATGCGCTAACAACAAAAACAAAAACAATAATACCACCGACAAAACCAACAACTTAACCCAAACGAGCAGAGGGAAATTATGACAGAACAAAAACAAAAAATAAAATACAATGAAATCCCGAAAAGAAGCATTGCCTTATGGCCTGGGAAGACGTGAACAGCAATGCGGAGCACAACTCGAGCGTGAGGAGCGTGTGACTTATGGTTGGCGCGACCGAAATTATCCGCAAGTGCAGACAGATGTGAAATTGTATTTGCATTGAGCGTCGCGTCATCCGATGCACAATACTTGCAGCCAGATGTACCTACCATTGCATATATAGCACATTTGTACATAATATATGTGTGGGCATGTATGTAAGGCACACGATTGCTCCACCGCACGCGTCCTTGGCAGCGGACAGCAACGGCATTTGCATCAACTCGGTGCATATTTGTCAGTTGGACTGATAGTTCTTCGCTTTTAGTGCCGACGTGGGGCATGATTATACATCTTGTGTTCACACACACATACATATGTATGTATATACCTGCATAGGTGCGCATAGAAAAGCACGCTATCTTAAAGTGTGTGTGCATGTGTTTAGAAAGAGTGTGGATTCCCTCGTCTACATCAAGGTGCTATAGCAGGTTGTTCCTTACTCCTTCTGAAAGCTCACTTTTTTTTTCTGTTTCTTATTTTATTGCCATTTTTCCTCCATTGTTATAAAGCGTCGGTTGAATGAGGATTTGTGGCTTACAAATATGAAAAGCTAAAGCTAGTCACTGCTGCTTTATATACTTACTACTTATGCAATTGTGTGTATTTGAAGCGTTGTGCTGTCGTCGAAGAAAAGTTGCGTCAATGTTGCAAGTCGAACAAATGATTTACAAAATGTTAAACGAATTATGTACACACCGTGAATTGTAGTTTTGTATTCAGAATTTTCAGGTGAAGTACAACGTGTATGTACGCATATGTTTTTTATTTAATATATACGTACATACATTTATGCACAATATTTAAATGTTAAGATCGATCGTAGTCCCAACCAATATAAGTATCTAGTTTTATGATCTTCCTACTTCAATTTGTAAAATTAGAAATGTTCGTATTAGGAAAGAATAATTTTTATTTGTGACATGTTTGAAAAATTATTGTTGTTGCTTCGTAATGGCTTAAACCTGTAAATTGAAAAGGATGTTCACATGTCATCTCCAAAAAAGCAAAAAAATGGTGACCTCTGTGAGGTGATATATGTGCAAATCAACACTATACGCAATAAAATTGCCGCATGCAAGATTAACGGTATTTTCGAACAGCGAAATGAGCTTCATTACGGTAACAGTTATATACATACCACATTTTTATTGTTCAGATAATTTACATTTAAAGAACTTAGAAGTGAAATTGGATTCGGATTTGTGCCATTTTCATGTCCATGGCTGCATATGCAGAATAAAAATGGCATAAAAAAAAATTTTTTTATTTATTTTTCGCATCAGTTCGTAGCTTAGTTGGCTATGGCTACAGCGGTGGTGTAAACCTTCTTATGCCCAATATGACCAATGTTCTTGAGATATCTATTGTCTCAATATGTATGTTCCATAAGCTGTCTGTCAGTACGAGTTCGTGACACTTTTTCAACTTCATCCTTCTTTATAGTTGTTTGGACATTTGAGCTTTTCTAAAACCGACTTGCGATGAAATTAGTTAAACAAATTTTTGACAGTGACCAGCGACACTATGATATTTTCTTTTCTAAACCAATAAGTAAGGAAGTGCTAAGCTCGGATGCAACCGAACATTTGATATTTTTGCAAGAAGCAAAGCCAATTATATTAAGGTGCATAACGTCAACCAGAGGATTGGAACTCAAGCAATTATATATATAAATATATATATAACTCATATACTGGCCGACATGTTCAATATAAGGTATGTTAGAAAAACGAAAACCATTATACATATGTAGTATATGGGAGTTGGGGTATTCTCGATCCAATTTTACCTATTTTTGCTAATACCACAAACCAAAAATAAATAAATTCAACACATTTCACACACAGAGAACCCATAGTCAGGAAAGCATCCTGAATTTCAACTATATATCGCCCATATTGACCAAAATTTGCGATAAAAAGTGAACTGTAGGTATTGGGGTCCAAATAATAATCTGTAACACCAGACGTCTTATGATGCCGAGAAGAATGTGTACCAAGTTTCATCACTAATCTAAAAAGTTGGCAAATCTGTTAAATTTTGAAAACTTTTGCCATTTGTTCAGAATGCTCACTTCAAAAATAGATCAACCGATTGAAACCATCTTCAAAGTTTCAAACTTGTATATACATACATGTCATCCATATGTATGTTGTATTTATTTCTGTTTATATTTTTCATATATGAAGATACAAAAACAGTACATATTTATAATTACCAGCAATAAATAAGTGATCAATTTATTTACCGTTAAAAATTGCTTATCGCAATTTGGAATAAAACCTTCCAAACACAATGTAAATTATTGCAGCCATTGACTTCCACTAGCATTCAAAGATTAATCACAAAACATCGAAAAAAAGAAAGCACAACAACAGCACGCTTGAATGCGTGTGGCAACATATTAATTTCAACCGCATTAAATTAAAATACTGCAATTAACGCCGCAGCCTCCAGTCACATTCACACCTACAGCCACGGGCGGCGCTCGTATGCCATCATAGCAGCCAAATACGGCAAATACAAAAACACTAATGAGAGCGCAACAAATTTATGCGTTAAACAAGAGCAACAGCACAGGTGAATGTTGTGCCACAAATTGAACGTTTGCATTATTTATCATCAATTGGAGGAATACATGTTGCCACACAGCCATCATCAACACCATGCCCATCACCGTTGCCAACAGCATTCATACACACACACACACACACATACACACAATTCCAATCGTCGATGCTGATGGTGTTGTTACATTTGTTGATGTGTAGAATATACCAGAGGCCTCAAGGCGCTACATGCGCCACATACTCCATAGATATACTTATGTATGTGTGCATTAGTAAGTTAGCAGTAATTGCCCACGGTAAACGCCCCTCGCGCACGCCAAACAACACAAAAGACAGGAACGCGATCGCAACGGAAGAGACGCTTTGGCTGCCGTGTTGCACGTTTGCAGCCAAGCTGGCTGCCATAGGACGACTTTCGGCCGCCGATCAACACGCGCATACACGTCTGTTTGTGTGTACTATGTATGGGTGAAAGTTTGCTTTGATGAAGTGTTCAACACTTGTTTCAGCTTGCAGCTACTTTGTCTGCGCCATCACATTTTGGAGCGGAATTTCGCTGCACTTTAAATTAAAAAACTAATACAGCATAATTGGGTGCTAATGACACTAATGGCTTTTGTTTCGGTTCGACGGGACTGTGTGTGGCATTGTTCCATGCTGTTGGCCACACCAAGTTGCCTCTTCCATACAATTTCCATGCTTTGCCTCCGCGTTGTGTTGCCTACATGTCTATGGTAGCAGCTGATATGCGTGTTGTTTTTGTAATTTTTAGTTTCGTTATGGAATTGGCATGGCACTTTTTAGCCGCAGACCATATAAAAATATATAATAATGTTCAGCATGACGAGCTGAGTTGATTTAGCCATGTCGGATGTATGTTCGTGTGTATGTCTGTATAAAAGTAGTTCCTCAGTTTTTGAAATATCGAACGGAATTCTCACAAATCCTTTTCTCCTCAAGAAGCTACTCAGTTGTTGGAACCGCCCTTATTGAAAGATAGTAGCATATAGCTACCATACAAACTGAGCGATCAAACCTGAGTCCTTGCATTCAAAGCGTTTTCATTGGAAGAGATATCTTCAAGAAATTTGGTATGAATTATTTTTTTAGAAAATGGTGAAATCTCTGAAGAAATTGTTCAGATCGGATCACTATAGCATATAGCTTACGCACAAACTGAAGGATCAAACCTGAGTTCGTGTATTGAAAACTTTTTCATTTGAAGAGATATCTTCAAGAAATTTGACAGGGAGTATTTTCTAGGGGAATGGTAAAATGTTGGAAGAAATTTTCAAGATTGGATCACTATAGCATATAGTTGCCATACAAAGTGATGGATCATACTCGCAACCCTTGTATTCAAAGCATTTTCATTTGAAGAGATGTCTTCAAGAAATTTGGCAAAGATCATTTTTTAAGGAAATGGTGAAATCTGTGAAGAAATTGTTCAAGTCGGATCACTACAGCTTCCATACAAACTGAACGATCAAAATCAAGTTCTTATAAGGAATCTTTGAACTTATAATACATAACTGGGTATGAGGGGCGCAAACGATGGAATTTGTATCGCACATATGGTTTGGCGACAAAAACAATTAAAAGTTAGTGTCATAAAACATTGAAAGCGCTCATTTCAGTTTAAGAGAGTATCCGAGGACCGGTTTCGTTCGAACTACTTAATGAACTGTTGTTGTCTTTTTATAATGCTTCTCAACTTTTTTTTTTTTTTTGAATATTTTTTGAACTTTCTATTTCTTTTTTAATTTCAAATATAATTCCTCCGAAAAAAATATTGGAAAACTTTTTAACCAAACAATTATGAATGACTAAATAAAAACACTACAAGTCGTAAATTATACGCAAAACTCCATGTACATCATTAGAGAGCATACTGAAAGAACAACAAAAATAATAACAGCAGTATCTATTTGTGCAACAATAAACACAGCAGCAACATAAGAGAGTATGTTGTACCATGATGTATGTGTGTGTGTGTGTATCAATGCATTTTTGTCTATTTTTCTTAACTTCACGCAATTACGAATGTTTATACTATAATTACGCAGCGATGGAGATGAATATGTACCTGCTGATTTGCCCATGATGGGTTAGCACCCTTTAAAGCAGCACTGGCGGAAGAAGATTTTCTTTTAGGGGGATATTTTTAACGAAGAAATCGGTTCAAAAATCGATTTTCGAGTTAAAAGTAGAGTCCGAAATAATATACATTCTATTTGTTAGAGTTTGAGAAACATGTATGTATATACGTAAAAGAAAGTCAGTACAGAATTTAGATCACGTTCAATGATAGCAATTCAGCGTGGACCAATATCTCTCAAGGTCCAATACTTCTATTTCACTAAGAAAAATGTTGTTATTAATACTGAAGTAGGTATTAGACTTTATATTTTTATTTAATACTCTGCAGAAGCTCGACTGAATTAATCCAATTCAATATATTGTATTAGATCAGCCCATGGTAACTATTGCTCTCCTGTATAAGAGGGTTTATCATCACTAAAACATAGCTAATACCCAACTTAGCTAACATAAATCGGCGGCCGACTTCTATTTCATGCAGTATATTGCACTTGCTTATGTTGCAAGGCATAAGACAAAAAATATATATGCAAGTATTTACAAGTTATACTATATATGTATATGTATGTATGTATGCACAATCACGAAATGAACACTTTCTACACTTTGGCACTTACTTTCTGTTATTGTTGCATGGATTTGTTTGTAAACATGTGGCATATTTAGTAGGTGTGAAGAAAAAACACTGCACATACACATACATATGTACACACGTACGCGTTGTAAAAAAGAAAACCAACTGCCAATGCATCATCAGCAACATCAACCACACATAGAAGCAATTATGTTGTAAGCGCATGAAAAACGATGCTGCAGCAATAGTGCGTTTGCAACAACTGTGGCCGGTTGCATGGTGAAGGTGTATCTGCCACAGGCATAACGCTCAACGCCGCACTTAAGCGCCTGAATGTGTGATTTATGCTGTGCTTGGAGAAAATGCCAGACACATAGGCTCCTGTTGAAAGTTTCAAGAAGTTGCATTGAAAGGAATTTTCCAACATTTGTTTCTCCCAAGCAGCATTTCTCATTCGCTTTCAACGGCATGGAATACTCTTACAATTTTTAAATGATGGTAGGTAAATGAAAAAGATAATAGATTACTAAGAAGCAGAGAAATTTGAAAGTTGCATAAAATTTATTTTTAATATTTGCAAAGTGCTTACACACGTAAATACATACATAAGGGTTTTTATGGCGTTTATTTTTGACTTGCGCTATACGAAATATTATCGTCTATTTGGTGTCTAAATTTAAATCAATCAAAAGTCGATTTAAAATCAGTTATATTTTTAGTTAGTTTGTCACGAAGCATGACGAGCTAAGTGGGTTAAGCCATGTCTGTCTATTCGTCTGTATACATGCGAACTAGTCTCTTAGTTTTTGAGATATCGATCTGAAAATTTTTACACGACTCAGTTCATTGGTCCGAACCGCTTATATTGAACCACTATAGGATATAGCTGCCATCAAAATTGGACGATACGGAAAACTTGTTTCACAAGATATTTTTACGAAATTCAGCCTGGTTTATAGTCCAAGACAACACTTCATTCTGTAAACACATTTTGAAGGATCAGCGAAGAAATTGTCCAAATCCGGTTTTTGTATGAAAACTTTTTTATTTGTGGAGGCATTATAGCTTCGGTCTTGTGTCATATATAGGGTAGTCGAAAAAGGCTTTTCGTATTTTGTCAATAGATGTCGTTGTAGTCGTATATCTTTATTGCTACCAATCACATTGTGTCATACCATATGGTATAGTTTTGAAAAGATGTGATTTTAAGCTTCGTTTAAGCAAAAAAAAAAAACAAAAATCGAGGGGTCTATAAACAGTTACAGCGGTTCAAAAATGAGTGAAAATAATGAAGAAATTCGCTGTATTTTGAAATTTTTGTATAAAAAGGAAAGAACGCTACGCAAGCCATCAATAAAATTTCTGAAGTTTACGGAGACGATGCTGTATCAGTTAGTGTAGCACAACAATGGTTCGCACGCCTTCTCCGAGTTGCACCTCGCTCTGGTCCGGTCGACCTATCGTTGAAAAACTCGGTGAAATTATGGAAAAAATTTACCAGGACTGTCATATAGGCAGCCATGACATTTCTAAGGAACTTATCATTCATCATCAAACGGTTTCGAACCATTAAAAAAGGCTGGCTAAAAAAAAACTCGATATTTGGGTACCACATGAATTGTATGTGAAAAATTTAATGGACCAAATTAACATCTGCGTTTCTTGGCTGAAACGAAATGAAATCAAATAATTTTTTAATCGAATGGTAACAGGAGACGAAAAGTGGATCAAATACGACAATAATGTGCGAAAACGATTATGGTCCAAGCGTGGTGAAGCTTAACAAATGGTCAAAAAGTCAAGATTGACGCCTCGAAAGGTTATGTTGAGTGTTTGGTGGAATTGAAAAGGAATCATGCTCCAGCCTAGCCGAACGATTGATTCTATATGTTACTATCAGCAACTGATAAGATTTAAACAAGCAATCGAAAAAACGGCCAGAACTTTTCAGCAGAAAGGACTTCGTCTTCCATCAGGACAACGCTTGACCACACATATCTTTGACACAGAAACATCAAGGAAAAATATACCTATGATCAGCGAAGCTTAAAAGTTTATGTGAAGTAAATAAAAAAGACTGTGTTTAAATCTATATTTTCGATATTTTTCAGCATTTTGAGAAATTTTCCGATTTATTGAAAATTTTTATAACTCAAAGTTAGAGAATGCTCAAAGTTAGAGAGATTATGGTGTTCGGATGGAGAGAGAAACCGTTTAACTTTACGTATTTATTTAAGTGAAGAAACCGATAAACGGTTTACTCCTAAAAAACACAATTCTAGTGCTGATAAAATCTACAACACTTAAGCAACTCAAGAAAAATAAAATCTAACTAAAGTTTCAACAGTTCCCCAAAGTCGAACTGTAATTTACTGCCGCACATCAATATATACATATACATATATGTTCATATAGTACATATATGAATGTCTGTATATTTATTTATTCTTCCATCTTGTCATTTGCTCTAAATTTACATTTTTATTTCTTGTGCTTCCTTTGTTTATCTCATCTAATGTAGCTGTGCGATGATGTAAAGAAAATAATATGTCAACTACAGATTTCAATTTATTCATCACTGTGATTGCAGCACACTTTCTCTGCCGCGTCTTGTACGAACCGCCCCCCCAAGTGTATATATGTATGTGCATATATACATTTATGTATGCTTACTTTCAAACATAACACATATTTATTATCATTATATTGGTAAATCTATAAGCGAAAAGACATTTTAACACACAGCCAACCCCCCTTACCGTCACTAATATCCCATAGCATACAGTAGTTGAAGAAAAAAGTTTAAAGCTTCTACATAGTTACGAGCATAATGCGAAAAAGTCAAACGCAGTTGTGTTCCTTCTCTTTGTAATGCAACGAAAAGAGCGAATGAAAAGAAAAGTTTCATTTTAATAACCAAGAACCGACAATTTCTTTTCTTCTCTTCACCACATCCGTTTCCTAACGTCAGCACGGCAATGACAGCTACTCTGCCATCCGTAGAGAGAGTGAGTGAAATATGAAGTCACACATTTGTGCATTGCAAATAGCAAATAGTAAAAAAAAAAAGCATTAAAAAGTGGCAGTTAAAGTAGGAAACAAGCAGCAAATAGAAAACTTCGGTTTTCTTTCGTTTTGCACACTTTTTGGCAAAGGCGGAAAACCATAAGGCAACTCTGATGACAGCCAGCCAACTATGTTCACATTCACATTTCTTTGCGCTTCCTCTTCCTGTCTTTGCACAAAATTTTTTCGCATTTTATCTCGTCTCATCCTTTCGGCTTGTGAAGCTGGCTTTCTCGGCGCTGAATATGTTTGCAATTATTATTATTTCACAACTGAAATGATTTAATGACGACAAAAATTTATGGTGCATGAATTTCTGTAACCGATTGCAGAGAGTGTACCGCCCTACCTTCAACTACTCGAGGTGGTGCTTGCACGTAATACCATCCGATATGTAATCATTGCACATTTTTATGGCACAGCTCGTGGCTTTTCGCCCTCAAATATAATCACACACACACACACATACAAACACTCATCATCTGAGTAAATTGTTTTTAAATACATATCAATAAAGAGGCCTGTAGTTCGACCGGGTTTCTGGTGCAACTGCAGCCGTTAAGTGTGTGGGCGTTACCCGCTTTGCTTTGTCACTTTGATAGACCCCTAATTTGTATGTCACGCATGCTGCTCGTACGTTTTGCTGTAAACATTTCTATTTCCAAACTCAAATGCGAATTTTTCACATTCCGCCTTCTTCAGAAGTTTTGCGCGAGTCGTGCGGGCGTTCGTATACCTCACGAGGTAACCATCCCTCGTAGCGGATCATTTAAAGTTTAGCTTTGCTTTGTTGTTATTGCAATGGACGACACGCACCTGTCAAATGCAGAAGTCAATATTTTCATTATGATTACGTTGTGTCAGTCGGCGATAAAATTATTGTAATGGAAACAGAAAGGTTACGCTGCATTTGACAAGCTGCAAATGAATTGTTACTTAACTGTTTCGAAAATTTTGTACTATTTTAAGAATCTAAAGACCTTGAAGACATATTGTATGACTACTGTTTTGAAACTGTGTAATTGTTCACTACTATCGTCGTTCACTTGGTACCGCTTATACATATGTATAAGCAATCTGGTGTATGTTTTTTTTTTTTTGACTATTCAATTTCATAGAAGAGTATCGTCTCTAAGTTTTTTTAGAGAAATTCTTCGCATTTTGATCTAAATTCAAAGTGTGTAATCGCTTCGGCAAGAATTCCTTAAAAACATCATTATTCTCAACGTTTACTTGATGCTGTGCTTACTGGGTAAAAATCGGAACTCAGACCAATTTAAGTACCAAAGCAGAGAACATAACAGTTCCTATCATAAAACTCGCAAGTTACTGTAAGTGAGTTTCGACAGCTTGTGCCGATTTCGTCATTTTACAAACTGTTTAAAAAACAAAACTTGTACGATAGGCGTGGCTCCGTCCACTCTTCAGTGAAATCCCTTATCTCGAGACCCGACCGACTGCTTTCGACAAACTTTAGTACGTGGCATTCTTCTTATATTCTTATTTCACATTATGATGAAATGGACGAAATCGGACAACAACCACGCCTACTTCGCATATAGCATAATTTTAAATTCCGCTTGATTCGTTCAGATTCTAGTACTCAAATCAAGAAGAAATTAATACAATGGGATTAAACTTTGCACGAATAATATCTTTAGTGTGTGCCACCTTATGGCCAAGAATTGTTTAAATCCAATAAAAACTGTTCAAGCTCCTAGAACCGAACGTCGGTCAATGTGTGATATATGTATATAACTAAAATGATGGAACAATTCTTCTCTTATAATGGTATGTGTGTATGTTAATAATGAATAGAATCGGACTAATACTTCCCTTAGCCCCCATATACTTAATATAAAGAGCTTCGAACTTTGGGGTGACTTTGTATCGCATATATCGGCCAATATGTGAGTTATCCCAATGAAAAAGAGAGAGTGTGCTTAATTCATAACAGTGTATATTTGTGCCTAAAATAGATCAATTTGAGCGCAAACTTGACCTAGGCCGTATATAACTAATTTCATGTTTTTCGAATATACGGTTGACTTTACTCCATATGACATACACCTTAAAGTATTTTTTTTTAATTCTAGATACAGCCTTGAGAACTTGTGCGCTCGAGGCTAGCCGGGCTAAGTGCGCCGCCTTTAAAAGCGTCTTTCTTGAAAGTGTGCTTTTGAAGTCGGTTTATCGAGAACTACTCAAACGATCTTCATGAAATCTTACACATGTCACAATAAACGATTCTAATAGAATATTTCAGTTTTTATATGAGAAAAAATGGTTGAAAATAGTATGTTTATTTACCCAGGGAAATCCATGTAACCGCTTAAACAGTGAGCTGTTGTTGTTGTAACGTTAGACAATCTCACAGCTGTAATTTAAAGGAATGCTGCCGAGTTGTCAACCTGTCAGCGAGTACAAATTCGGGTTCATGCCGGTTCCGACCCGACTGTTGTGGGAATGATAAAGATAGCGTTCGAAATGTCTAGTATTCTAACACAATAACAGGTGAGCGTATTTTAGTTGGCGCGTGACGTAACCGAGTCCATTAAAGACAAAAATCTAATTACATTTTTTTGTCTTAATATGCCAAATTCGATTATTAAAATCTGCGTTGAAAATATGCCTAATACCGAAGCAGTTATGAATGATATTCGCTCGCTTTCAATAAATGTGGTTCCCTGAAATATAGAAACTTCACGGAGTGCTTAGTGATACCACATAATTTGACAGCTGCATGACGCCAGCAAAAAGTGACAAAACGACAACGATGATAGGTCATATATCAATAATAAACCACATTCGATTCACTCTCAATTTCGCGAGCAGTCACTTAGTCAACGAACACACAACAAAGGAGCAACAAAACTTCGAAGGATCAGCGGACAAATTGTAAAAATGTGCAAAGCGTAGCAGACAAAAAACAAACGCTTGAACAAACAAACGAAATATAAATTTCAAAAATAATTTATTAGCTTCAAAACGGAGTTAAAGATCAAATGAATAAATAAAAATCTGCGGGCCAGACGCAGTTCGAACACCAAAATAAGCATAGCTGCATCGAAAAAAAGTCATGTTAGTCGAGGTAACGGCCGAATGATGTGTGGCGGCTGATGAGGGCGACGGTAGCAGTTGCGTCGGTGGCGCTGCTGTTGGATGGAGTTAATCAGAAGTCGAAGAGCTTACACAGTTTTTAAAGTGAAGACGAATGCATTTTGATGGACACTTAACAAACGGGGCATGTTCAAGCAGGGACACATGTACATGTATAAGTATATATATATGGATGTATAACATTCGTATATCTTCTTTTGAAAAACAATAAATAAATAAAATTGCATAAAGACCTTTTCTGTTGATTTGTCGTGGAAGCGGCGGAGAAATTATTTTTTGCAGCAGCGCAATATTAATATTTGTATGTCTGTAAGTATATTTCTTATTTATTGTAAGCCAATATTTTCCGTATAAATCAAAATTGAAGCGTTCACAATAAGCCACCAGCATTATGCGGACAGTATGTGGATTCGAAGCCGCCGCCGCCGCGGCCGCAGCAGCAGCTGCAGCTGCATCGTTCCAATAAAAATTCGAAAAAGGCACCAGCATCGAAATTCCCACATGTTCACAATTTTGTTCATCCCGTGTTTGCATGTATGTAGCCAGCTTTGTGGCAGCACAAAACTCGAAAGTGAACCTTTTTTATGTCACTTCTCATATCCAGACAGACAGATTTGGTTGTTCTTCGCTTTTCGCACTGTTTTTGTTGTTGTTCCGTTTTTAGCTTGCAATCGCATACTTTCATTCATACAAATTCGTTTTCAGTGCGGAACCTAATTCGAACGATTTTGTTAACCTGCAACTGTGATTTTGTGCTTGATTTCGTCTCTTTTTTTATTATTGTTGTACATTTTTGTCCTTATTTCGGCTTCGGCATTTGAGTTGTAGAGCTGTGACGAAGTATTTTTGCGTCACGCGTCGTGTTTTTTTGTTTAAGGGTTAGCTGGTCATGTTGCCCGGTGTCTTCTCGCTTTGTACTGTGGTGCTTTTAGCAGATTTTTGAATGCAATCGTCAATTGAATGAGTTGCGAAGTATTTTCAAAAAATTCAATGTCATAATTCTAAAAACCGAGGTGCAACAGCTGTTGTATTTAAACAGATCTGTTAGATCCCCAAATGAAGAGGTACAGCCTAAGCGAACTTTTTAAATATTAAAAAGTGTTACTGGAGAAAAAGAAAGCGACAAAGTCATGGTGAATGCAATCTTTTCCACACTCTTTAACGAACAATTGGTAAAAATTTGCAACATAAATAAAAGAAGACACAGGCGAAGACTTCTGAATCTTGACCAACATAAACGAAACATATTTCAGAACATCTTCGGCATAGTCTCTAAGCCGAACTGGTACTGGTTCTTTCATAGGTACACCAATTTCAAACAAAAAAGTAAAACTTCTATATTTTATTCTATATTTTATTTGGAACAATAACAATGCGAGAGAACCGGTCAAAGAGACGTCTTTGTGTTTTATTATAATTTTTCCTCTTCTTCTCAAATAACATACAACTTTTTAATATAAAAATTACATAATGTCTTTCGCAAGCCACACCACTGTTCATACATATATGTATGTATTTATCTGATACCACATTCATACTCCCATGCAGGGGGAGAAAATGCGCGTACGCCTGCGCACGCGTTTCTTATCGGTGTAGAACTGATCGCAATCTCGAATGTATGGCTTGACTCGCCAGTGCTTTTGCGAAAGATGTGCAACGCTACTCCTGCTGCATTCGCATTTTACGTCTGCGCGTTGCGGTGCTCACTTCTTCTCGTCTGGTAGTAGACATGGAGCTCAGCTCGTTTTCTGGGGCAGTGCGTGTTGTCATAATGAATGGCTCAGTTTAGGTCATTTAATTTTTGTCGTAAGATTTTTTATAGTTCTAGTGGCGCCACAAAATATTAAATTACTATGCTGCATGCTCTTTCGCAGCAAACAAATGTGAATATATTTTAATTTTTTATCTTAGTGCACCATGTACACACAGTCCGACTGCGAAATTAATAATTCGCTTCGGTTGGTAGCCACAACTGCCGTTGCAAATGGTAGTACGTAGTTATTTAAGCATCAATATGTTTGTATACATGTGCATTAAATCGGTTGGCAAGTGCAAATTCTAATAGTCGGTGCTTAGTTTCTCACATTTCGTGTCAGTCGCATTCAAACCTCCGCTTCTGAGCGTGTCGGCATTTGTAATAGTTTTATTATGAGCACTTATCTAAATTATCGAGACACTTCGGCAAAGGTTTCATAGAATTCACGTAGTTGCCTACATTCAATTTTATAATCTTTGCAAGCGTATATGAGCAATAAGTCGATTAGTCGTATAGTGCCTTATCGATTGAGCCTTATTCCTGCGATCGCCTTTTCGCTATTGTATAAGTCACAGTTAAAATGTGCAATTGGAACTGAAACGTTCTTTATAAATATTTCATTTTTACATAGTATACGTATACCCCTCCCCCCCATGCACATAATTTTTATTTTATTATTAGTGCGCTCAACTTGCTAACTCTAGTTTTACGATTTACAAAAACAAAAAAAGTATAATAATAACATTAAACATATAGGGTACGGCTAGACTCTGGTGCCACGGAGCATTATATGCTCTCGCAATTGGTTAGAATTATAGACGTGGCAGTATTACAAAGAGTCAGCAAAACTTTCTAATAAAAACTCAGGCATATGAATTCCCTAAAAAACAAAATTGTGAATCGATTAGTATTTGAATGAAAGAGGAGTCATTAAATTAGGTATATCGGGCTTTATGGAACTTATAGACTGACTCCATAGTTTTCGAGCTTCAAGCCACTTTAATGTAAAATAAAATAATAAACAAATATGTAGCATTGTGGTCGACCATTTCTTGCCATTTTTCCGCTAGAGACATTCTTTTATCAGTATAAATCGAAATTTCCAAATTTCCAGAACGGAAGCGAGCGAAACATTGTTGTGCTACACGAACTAAACCGAGATGAAACGCATTTAACAATCACACTACAAATCTTGTGAAAGTTCTAAGCAGATTTTTTTAATTTTTTGCACTAGGTTACATTAGTAGTAGCAAAATATAACCAATAATTTCCTAAATATAACAATTGGCCTATATTTTATGCTTAGTCACCCATACGCACTGGAGTCCGCATATTCGGTATCTGGGGGATATAGTCGAGCGCTTTTAGATTGGATTTGATACACATTAGAGATTGGTTATAATTAATTTAATTCCCAAAAGGAAAATAAATGACCAGCCGGACGAGCTAACTAGATGTAGCCATATCCGTAATTCGGCCGATATCGGACAACTATGGCATCCAGCTTCCATAACGACTGGAATCAGGTGCTTATATTGAAAGCTTTTTCATTTGCCGAGATTTATTCACGAAATTTATCATGAGTTATGGCCTAAGAAAACGGACCAATTTTCAAAGAAAAAATTTTCAAAGAAAATGTTCAGATCCGATCTTATCAGTGTGGCTTTAGGGTTGGAAAATCAATTCAGATATTCACCATTCCCCAAGTCTTGGGAAAGACCCGTAAAGAGAGGATCGACATTACCACCTATTCGTCGATTTTAAAGCTTTTTTTATTTTCGTCATCGTATATCTCCAGTGCTACCAAACACATACCATATAGTGTTGGAAAGGTGAGATTACAGGTTTCGTTTAACCAAAAAATTCGGGAAAGTTGAAAAAAAGTTACAGCTGTTCAAAAATGAGTGAAAATCTTTTAGTTCGTGTAGCACAACAATGTTTCGCTCGCTTCCGTTCTGGAAATTTTGAAATTTCGATTTACACTGATGAAAAAATGTCTCTAGCGGGAAAATGGCAAGAAATGGTCGACCACAATGCCACATATTTGTTTATTTATTTATTATAATAAATATAAGAGACATAAGTTGAATTTTGCTCAGAAATGTGAAAAGACTTTTTCGACTACCCAATATTTTCGAATCGGGAGTTGTTAGAAACATTTTCTTGCCCGATCGTGCCATGAATTTTCGAAATGCCTTTTCGAACTCGTCATTATTTTTAGATAATGTAATTATTTATGGATTCTGTATATCTTATGTATTCGACTAAATTAAAATATTATAGCATATATTTATTAAAATAATCAATTATTTGTCACACTTATCTACCTGATAAGCCCTTTTTTACATAATTGCACTATTATTATATTTGGAAAAGGAAACGCTTCGAAACATACACACATTTCCTGCTTTTTCGATAAGAATCACACAACACACACGACATTGAGCTTACAAAGCCCGACATGAGAAATTGCCAAACAAAACTTTGAAATTATTACGAGCCACATAAAAAGTATTTGGCAAATTCACACATTACCATTATTCAATTTATTGCCATGAACCAATCTACAAATAGATTTCGAAAGCGTATAACAACTCCGAGCGTAAGAAGCATGTGGGGACATAGCCAGAAACAATGGACCGAAAGCTGGGAAGAGAATGAAAAAGTGCACCGCTTTCCTCCAAACCTTAAGTAACAACAACAAACACACGCGATTACTGGTTCATATGTTTGTATGTAGATATAGTCGTATGTGGATGGCCATATGGTAAACTGCTATCACATGCACTTTGTCAAAATATATTAACCAAAAGTGCAACCATAAAATAACAATACGTAGAATAACTAAAGCAACAACAAAAACAGCAACGCGATTGCAGACAAAATATTAAACATTATAAAAAGTGGCATAAATAAAAAGAAAACAATTCGGGCAACCCCGAGTTCAGATGGCAACCAACTGCAACAAATAAAAGTAAAATAAAATGCCAACAACAACAACTGCATACGTATGTATAAACAATAAACCAAACAAGGCAGCTAAAAAGTTCCAATTCAATCCAAAGCAATTCCAATGGCTCAACGCCAGACGCGACGGCAATCAGTAATAAGCATACACAGGCATACCCTGTGTGTGTGTGTGCTGTTTGGAACAGCGCAAAATGCGCAATGCAGCTGATCCACGGACAAGTTGGCCGCTTTCCAAGGAAGTGGTTCATGCCATTGTCTTATCGGTGAACAAGATCAATATGCACGATATCAATATTCTTGGGCAACATTCAATGCGAAGCGTTGCAGCCAACCGACAACGGGCGCGTTGGTCAGTGAGTGTAGTCTGCTTGGCCAAAAGTAAAAATATATATGTAAAGTATATAAGTATGTACATTTTTAAAAGACAAAATAAGAATTGCTAGTGTCTGTACTAAATGTTAGCAATAAAAAATCTGCTTACTTAGCTTTGCACTAAAAGTGCAAAAACAATAGCAAAAAATAACCGTAAACCAAAATAAAGCGAATCTTTGTATCATCACGTTTTAAATTCAGCTACTAAATGGTCCAAAAAGTCCAACTTGCATGCGCCGAGATTCGCACAGCTGACGGTGTCAACAACAACAGCTAATCGGTAAACAACTCGACGCTGCAGAATTGAATAAGTGTTGTGTAATACAAACAAAAATATTTTGTTCTTTAAACTTTAGAGTCATCAATTTGAGAGATATTTTGTGAAAAGTTTATACCAACAAACGATTCCCAGATAAAGAAAATTACTATAAGCAAAGTCATGACGAAGGTCTGAGAACGCGAGATTATGATACATAGTACCTTTAGTACAATGTATAACCTATGACGTCACTTTAGTAAGTCTCGAAGTACAGAGATCCTATCGTAAATTCAGTAGAGAGCAGATTTTCAAATTTACAGAGAAAGAATTTGCTTTATCCTTCGTTATACTTAAGTTCCAGTATGATGCAGCTCAATTTTCCCTCTAAATTTCTACTCACGAAGTAAATTTGGTTGTGTAAGATGACTTAGAGCAATGCTTCAGCTTTAGCAGACTCGTTCAAAGTGTCGCTTTGAGCCATATAATATCATTTCTATTTCTTCTAGTGTGAATTTTTAAATGTAACCTTAGAGAAATTTGTTGGAGCAGTTTTACCGAGCCACGCAAATGCATATATCTGCCACTGGATTTAGTGTTCAATGAGTCTTAAGACTTTGTTATCATTCTTAGCATAATAAGGCAGTGGCTCCGAAGTTTCTAAGGGACGAAAGACCAAGAAGGCGTACCGAGCAGTGCCAAAATAGGTGGATATCCTTGCGTGATATGAAGGTTTAGGTTTACTTAACTTAGCAGTCATTCGAACTAGCGCTAACTTGCAGGAATAACAAAAATTTGAAAACCAAAATTCACTGAGACTTATTCACTGAAATGTCTTCTTCAATATGGTTTAAATAAAAATTATGAAAAAGTTCCCTCTTACCAACACTCAAATCTATGAACTACTACTCCATAACATTCGCATTAATTTTAAGCAACTCCTACAACCAGCTAAATTACCTTAAACGCTTGCTGTTCTCGGTACCATAACTGTAAACTTCCACTGCACCAGTTTCGGTTATTTGCATTTCCATTGCAAATATTGTTACTTATGCTGCACGCGGCATGGCCCACAGAATCCTTATCATTGATTTTTCTTGTAAAGCAAGATTTTCCACGTTATTATTATATGTCGCTGTTTTATATTGTTCAATTGTTGGGTGTGTGTTTTTGGTGTTTGTGTTCGGTTTGGCGAAAAATTGTCACAACGTGTCGGAATTCACACGAATTGCATGTTTGTCAACACCTCGTTTTGATGCTCATATTCCACCTAATGCAACCGGTGGTAGGTGAAGTTAGGGTGGAAATGGAGGATAAGGTGTCGAGCTTTGCATTTTGCAGTTATTTTATTATGTTTTGTCGGAAATGACCTTTGTGACGTTTAAACGTGTAAGCACAGCATGTTAGTTCATAGTGATAGTATTCGAGCTAAATACAAGCAATACAAACGTACTATATGCAATGTCTTTTTGTATACTCGCTCGGTTGTTTGCAGTACAGACGCTCAAAGTGTGTTGTTGAAAGATGATTTTGACATTCGATAATTTTTGTCAACACAACAGCATTTGGAGCTGTTTTCTACTTAGAAAGGTGGTATAAAGCATATATTCATAAAGTCTTGCCGCCTAAAACTAATGCCGTCGTAACACTTACTAAAGGTGTGAGCTTAATAAAATTAAATTAAGAAGAAGAAAGTTGACTTCAGCAGCTATAATATAGGATTTGTCCGGAAAGTAATAGTAATAATCCGAGCACCTAGAGAGTCAGAACAAACATTTTCGCGCGACGTGTTTATGTGAGTAGTGCAAGCGGAAAATGCAGCGTTCTTTAGAGCAGAGGTACGCGATGAAATTCTATGTGAAACTCGGCGACAGAGACGTTTGATATGATCAAAATCAGGCTTACCCAGACGTTGCTCCAAAGTGAAAACGATGTTCATTGTCTTTTTTGACATCAAACACATCGTCCATCACGAATTTGTTCTTTCTGGACAAACCGTTAACACCAAGTTTTACGTGGAAAAACTCAATCGCTTGCTTAAAGCTTGCTTCCCAGGACTTTTTTGTTTCCTAGCTTGAAAAGGCCGATTAAAGGTGGTCCAAGCAGCATGCAGCTCGGCTCTCAAGAGCAAAGAATGCCTTCCGTGACGACTTCAGTGCTTGGAAATCGCACTGGTAGCGCTACATCGACATTACATTTTAAATAATTGGCAATAAATTTTTTTCAAGCAACTCAGTCCTATTTCTTTGCGGACCCAGTACCCCTCATCGGTTCTTACAAGAACTGGATTTTGATCGATCAGTTTGTATGTCAGTTATTTTGTTTTGTATTGTCCGATTTGAAGAATATACTTGGAGATTGTAGCACTGATGCGGACAATAATCCGTGCGAAATTTTGCGAACATATTTGATCAGATAAAGAGGTTTTCCATACAAGAAGTTGATTTTGTTCGATCAGCTTGTATGACAGCCATTGGCACGCACCACGATTGGCATCCTGTGGTAAAGGRTWTTTGATCAGATAAAGAGGTTTTCCATACAAGAAGTTGATTTTGTTCGATCAGCTTGTATGACAGCCATTGGCACGCACCACGATTGGCATCCTGTGGTAAAGGRTWTTTGATCAGATAAAGAGGTTTTCCATACAAGAAGTTGATTTTGTTCGATCAGCTTGTATGACAGCCATTGGCACGCACCACGATTGGCATCCTGTGGTAAAGTGATAATTACCCGACTAATTAATATTCGTCAGCTCAACAATGGACCAATAAGCAGCCGACTACTGCTCACATAATTACACTAAACATTCCTCAGCAAACAACAAAAAAAAACACTAAAACGCCGCTGCAACGCATTCATTAAGAACTTCAACGTAGCAATCTGGGAGAACATAAATCTTGCACCACCTTATACTCGTCATATAGGCCGCTCCGTTTCAGCGTAGAGAATATTGACGACGGCGTGTGACAAGCGACAGACGCACTCTGCGGGCTTCGCGAAAAAGTGGCAAATGTCGCGACTGTCACATTAGAGAGAGCGAACTGCCAGCCAAACCAAACGAACAAAAAACGAGGCGGCTCAATACATACTACTTCCATGTGTACATACATACAAACACACTAGGGCTGTTGAAAACATTATTTAATAGGGCAGCTTGGGCTCGCGCACAGCAATTAAAAATTGATCACGTTTTCCCCACTGCTACTCTACAATATATCACAAGTGATGACATATTATTGAGAGGAGTTGTATTTATAAACGCACATACATACATACATATATAGCTAAATACACTATGTCCAGGTTGAACTACAGAAGTTTTCGGTTTACATAAATGCATTATTCATTTGACAACTTTGCACAACGGTACACTGAGCGAAGCAAGAACTGGAAGTTTAACGTTGCCGCCAGCGTTTTTACGATTCATTTAAAGCGCATCACAAATAAACTAATAATATTATTTTTTTATGTCACTTAAGGGCTTGTGCTCCGCGAAAGCGATATTCGTATCCGTCAGTTTGGTGCTCGTACTTTCGTGAGCGAGTGTGTTTAAACATCGGCGCATATTTCATTGTTGACAACTCCAGTTCTGCCTCCAAAAAGAAGTTCTGATTGAAATTTGCCGAAGTTTGTCAAGTCCGACTGTCCGTTTGTTATTAATGTGCGTTTGCGGTAGGTTTCAAATTTGACAGTTCGCTTGTAATGACTGACAAGTGCACCAAGCAAAAAGATGGATCACTTTGCTTGCGCTAAATACCGCATATGGACTTAATTATTTGATGAAAAAGTGGTAGAAACTCATATTACTTGTTTCATATTTATGATGAATTTATGTTCGTTACTGCAAAGTTATACATAGTTATTTATTGCCTTTTTAAGTAAAGCTAAACTATTTTATCTAAAACTGCTGTTGTTGTAAAATAATTGCTTTATGAACTATGAATGACTGGAATATTGCTTACAAGACTTATAAGTAAGGAGCGTCACTTGAAAATTATTTCTATGTCCATGTTTGACCACGAATTAACGATAATATTATTTTTGGCTTTACAAAGTGAAACGGTTGACTTCTATGCTCTTGGAAATCTCATGCCTCAGATACAGTCAACGCTTATCTGGTTATATTATATTATGAGCTGTTATTTGTTATCAATGAATCCCTTTGTGGCTAAAATGTTATGGTTGCCAGATTTGTGTACAATGGATTTTAATCAACGAACTAGCCGGTATCTTAAATACATAGTTTAGTGMCGCCAAGGTTAACTCAAGCATTGACATTGATCTTTTGAATATGGTGAATAACTTCATCTGTAATGACCCGTACAATTGATAAGCGTCATTAACTTGGGCGTAGCCAGAAATGATTCTTTTATATATGACTCAAGCAGCTCCCGACTTTCGGTCCAAGTATTCTCTGGATAGCCAAAGAACATCCGTTTGAAAGTGAGAAGACGAACTATCCCTCTCCAGGACTGTGGATTCGTCAACTAAATTACGCCACTAATGAAAAGAAAACAACACCCTCGAAAGAGACACTCACCCATGATGAGGACCATGGCAAAGTTTTCTCTCGACGAACAAAGACCAAACTCTACAAGTCGTTCATTATTCCCGTCCTTCTATAGGATGGAGAGGCATGTACCAAGACAGCATCTGATTTATGATCCTTTGAGTATTGGCAACGGCGATCACTCGATTGAATGATGAGCCGTTCGAGTTATACGACGACATTGACATAGTTCAGCGAATTAAGAGGCAGCGGCTACGTGGCTAGGTCAAGTCTGGATGAAAACACTCTAGATATGAAAGTATTCGACACAGTACCCACCGGGGAAATCAGAGGAAGAGGAAGACCACCACTCCTTTGGAGAGATCAGGTGGAGAAGGATCTGGCTGCACTTGGTATCTCGAATAGGCGCCTAAAAGGAGAAAGAATTGGCGCGCTGTTGGTAACTCAGTGTCTACGCCAGTAAAGAAGATTAATAAGGACCTGAGAAACGCAACGAATTGGATTTTAAGTTGTTGGAAACCGAAAAAAGTTATAAGAAGTCTAATTTAGCAAATGCTGTGACTGATATTGAGGTTAAACATCGCTTGGTGATGTAATTAAATGTTGTGAACCCCCCGCACGAAGAAAGTGCATGATGATAAAGTTTGTAGAGTTTAAAAAGATTCCTGAGAAAAAAAAGTGACTGAAGTGAATTAGTATGTCCGATGAGCTGAAGCGGCAAAGTAACACCACAGGCAGAATTAGGAAGACAGGGAGTTGTCGTCGGGTGTTTTTTCATTGAGTTTATATTGTATATGGATATTTTTAACAGCGGAACTCGCAGAAATTGAATTCAATATGTTTTTGAAACACACTATTACTGAGCGCGAAGGTTGATCCAAATGAGAGCGATATGATTTCTGAACACAATTTCGTTTAACATAAAACACAACAACTTATATCTCAGCTTTAGAATTCAACGAAGCATAACTTTCGACAAAAAATATGGTTCAAGCTTTAAGAGTGTATAAGTCGATACCTGTTGATGTCAGCTGACTAACTGAGGAAAAGAGGGAACTTTTTTGGTTTTTCGCCATTGTTGACTCAATAAAAAAAAGAGTTACCTCTACGAACTGTATCTTTTACATGAATTGAGTATGATGACTAGGGTGTAGTTAAAATTCATGAAATCAATCGAGTCCTGATCAGGTAGAACTATTTCTTATTATGTGTTTCAGGTCCTACAAAAACTTAGACACATACATGTTTTGATACAAAACACTTCCTTGCATGCTGCAGCCGATTATTATGTTCTCTTAAGTATAGATTTACAAATATATGCATAGGAGCTATATACACAGATTCTTTTATGAAAACCACACAAACACAACAACACGCGTTTAAGGAAAAAGTCAATTAAGATGGTTAAATAAATCATAAAGTTGCCGTGGCGGCCACACGAGGTTTTGATTGCAGCAACGTGTGTGGCGACCAATAACCACATACAAATATACATACATACTACCACCGGTAGCTTCGGTCTCTGTTTCCTTAGCTTAGCAGACAAAAAATGCATAAGCAACAATTCTTTCCTTAAATTTTATTTATTTATTTATTTTTTTTTTTTTTTGTTATGGTTTCAGCCGACGCATTAACTCTCGCCGAGTGAATTTTATTGCGCATTGCGGTTTGTCGCTTCACTGGTTCAAAGGACCCACGGCATTCGCTACTCTATTTCCACACACTCCTGGACTAACATGCTTTGCTGTAGTTAACTCTCACACCCTCCGCAGCAGCGCAACGGCACTTGCACTGTTCAACCCTCTTGACTTTATACACAACAAAAACAGAATTCCAAAAAAACAACAACAATAAATGTGAATCCTTCCGGACGATTGCGGCGTTGCGTTGATCTTCGAGCAATTGTTGATGATGGGTTTAGCTTCCGTTAAAGTTCGGAAGAACTTCACCGCCAACACCAGCTACTGCTACAGCAACAAAAACAACAAACACAGTGGCGAAACAATCATAATCATAATAATAACTGCTGCAGCAACAACAATAACCACAATAGCAATTACAACAACAGGCGTTGAAAGTAAAAGTAAATAATGTGCTTTGGGTATTCACGTGTGCAACAACAAGGAGAACACCAAAAGGGTGGCAAGCCCTTTGTATGGGGTGTCGGAAGCGGATGCGAACTTTTCGACTTTGCCTTGCAGCTACAATATTGCACTTCTATAATAACTAACTGTAATAATAACTGTTTCTGTTACAGTTCCGTTATACTTCTCGTTGGAACGTTGAAAATGTATGAAGTGTGCACCGCGCGCCAAAACGACATTGCAACACGTGCTTCAATCGTTTTAGCATCCGCCCAGCCATCATCGAGCTCTCGCCCAGGATCAGGCGCACACACACAACACAAACACACACACATACCATCAAATATATTTTCGTTAGTGTTTTCCATCACTTTGCTATTGTTATTGTTGTGGTTGTTGGCGGTGGATTTACTGCAGAATTACGCGCGTAAAGTTTGTCTGTCTTTTTAAGGAGGCGGTCGGCGTTGAGTGACGCAGGTCGCAGGTCGCAGGTCGCAGGTCGTCGAACGTCGGCCGAGACTTCAATTTCATTATTAAATTGTTGCTAAAGCGGTTAAAGTATGCGTAGCTTTGCACATTTGCATGTGTGTGTGTGTAGGTGTGTGTTGCAAATGCTGCAAGTGATTTGAGGCGTACGCGCGGCATATTTATCATTCGCAAATGGAATCTGTAATGAATGTAAATAAGCACTGTGATTCGTCCTTAACATTATGAATAATGAAATGACTGGTGTGTCCTTTGGGAGCATTTAATTCTTCATTTGATAAAAAAATGTTTGAGGTTGAGGTTGTTTTCTAAATTGTGGTGTGTGTGTGTGTGTGTGTATGTGGGAAATATTAAAAATCAATGCAAAGCGCTGTTAGATAAATGATGCTTAAAATGATCATGTTCGCCTTGTGTGACATCCTTAGCCGGTGTATGAATACATGGTCCCCGTGCTGAAAAAGCAAAATCGGTTATCATTGAGCGGTAGTAATTCCAATTCACAGTAACTTGCTGGTTTTGATCATCACGAAAGAAGTTCGGCCCATGGACGCCGCCGGCACATAAACCGCAGCAAACTATAATTTTTTCTTGATGGTGACTCATGGAGCACGTGTTGATTGCTGCCTGAGCAATAACGCATATTTTTCTTATTGACGAAGGCAATTCAGCCATAAATGAGTATCAATTTCAAGTTCTTGCTCAGCCCAAATCACGCGCGTACGATGTTTCTGTTCAGTTCTTGCGTCAATTTTATCTTATAAAGATATTTTCGCAAAATTCGCCACAACAACGTCACAGAAATGCCCAATGCTTGAGAACAAAATGAGAGAGACAGATTTGGTCTTCCCCAATTGATGCGTTAGTGGCAACAATATTCTTGACACTAAGGGCACTACATTGTACTGTGCCTGTGGATTCAAATTGTTCCACTAGACACTCAAATGTTGATCTGGCAGGATTATTCTGACGACCACAAATTGGACGCAGCGCTCTTAAAAATGAGGCAACTGATTCCGAATTCCGGTGGTAAATTTTGATAATATTAACTTGTTGTTGCATGGTATATCTTTCCATGAAGAAATGACAAACCCTCGTGAAGAGAAATGTCAGAAGAGCGGGAAAAAATATGGTGTCGTTTGCTGTCCCTAACGGTCTCCTATTCAAAAATCGTTTATATAGCAGCCATATAAACTGACCGATGAACATCAAGTTGACAATATTTATAAAATAATATATATATGTTTGTTCCTGTTTGAAGACTTAATCTGAGAGCGAATATTTCACTAGACCTTTATCGAATTACCTACTAGAGTTAGAAGAACTTTGCGATTGTCGAATGGTTTGAAATTAAGCCTTACGTTAACCTAACGTCCTAAATTCTAAATCTAAATTTTACCCATAAAAATAATGCTGTGAAAATTATAATCCACTATAGCCTAATTACTTTGAAAAAGTAATATATAGTAGAATACACAATACGAATTTCCAATTGGAAAGTCCTTCAAGAAAATGGGGTAATTTTTGTGAAATAATAGAAATGAGAAATAAACGCAAAGAAGCGACAAGCTCATCGCCAAATGAGTTGGCGAAAAGTGTCAGATACAAGAGGAAATCAACGAGGCAGAAATGCTAAACTAACAACAACAACAAAATAAACTTAGCACATAAGAGAAATAATACACACAAGCTACGTATATAGAATACAACAACTACAAACGCAATTGACTGCGAAGAAAGGCACAATAAACAATACACAATTTCAATTTCAATGGTCATGACAGCGAGAATGCGCACACAACCACACAAATGCACACCAGCGCATATGGCAAGCGCCCACATTACTGCCTTCGACTCATTACTTGCTACTTGCAAACGGCAAAGGCGCACCACCCACACAACTACTGGGGAACGCGCACCACTCCATGCAACGCCGCGCTACGTGTCCACTGAATACAATCTTCGCCCCTCTGCGTTTGTGGGGAGCAGACAAAAGACTATCGCGCAATCAACAATGAAGAGATACAATTGTGACAACACCAACAATAACAAAAACGAAAAAAAAAATACTTGAGATATTTCGCACAATAAAGAATGCCTCGTTGTTTGCGAAATCAACGTGCTGACAACGCCACCAACAACAATCACAACAGATAGTTCGCCAGCGACAAATGACTTAATGAGCATCATAAATGTCGGCACACAATTGAAGACAATTTCGCGATTTACTCGTATTCAGCAACAGCGAGAGTGTATTTGCCGCCATCGGTGGCAACCGGCAGCAACAATACAATTGTGGCATTACAAATCGTGGCACAATTGTTAGCAACCAAGGCAACTTGTGGCACATGCATCCAATCCGCTGTTGGTTGAAAATTAATTTGCTGACTCTTGAAGGAGGTTGAGGTAAAATTTTCCAAGTTATTGAATGTTTGGTCAAACTCGTATAAGTATGACTTTCTGTGAAAGTCCTTAGCGAGTTGTGAACCTGATTGGCTTTAAGTTTCTTCAAAATAATATAAAGTCACAAAAGACTTCAATTGACTAAATTCATTCCACTTACATAAAAAATATTATTGGTTAATATTTAAAATTTTCCATGACTGATAACTTCACATATCTCAAAAAAATGGTTTGAGTTAGAGGATGCCTGATACCTCAGTAAGGCGGAATCCAACGCAGCTTTTACCCGTTCCCTTTCCGTAATTATTGATACTGAAATATCTGACCTAGCAAGCTCATCAGCCTTAGAGTTTCTCACAATACTACTGTGGCCAGACACCCAAACCAAACTAATCGTAAAATAGCTCGATGCTAAAGATAAGGAGTCTAGACATCATTTTACTAGTCTTGAGCGCGCAGTCAACTTACTCAAGGCGAATAGCGCTATACTATCAGAGTGGATAGTAACCACTATGAAGAAGGCTGCACTCCGAAGCACAGATCTACCGTTTGGAAAACCCTGCAATGGTTAGGAAACCTAAAACAGCAGCTTATGGTAAGCTCCCGACTGTGTACTCCTCTACCATCCCACCTCGCAAAATTTGGCTCTTTCGTCCTCTTCTTTAGCGCGTCCTTCCCTCCAATATCTCCCACGAGGGCTTTGCGACCTGGCAATATAAGTATTTTGAAATAAAGTAAAAGTGTGTGAGGATTCCAGAGTGCCCAGAAACGCAGTCGTCTCTGAGTATGAGCGCAGTTTTCGCGGCCATGCACCTTGCGGCTATATCTATCGATCCTATATGTAGCAAGACATTCAGCGCCATAGTTGGTATGGTTCGTAGTGCCGCACAAATACTGATGGAGGCAGCGCGTTAAACACACCAATTCTTTCGCAAGTGTAGTATTTTCCAGAACCCTTCACAAAAACAAGAATTCTTTAAAACATTATTGGCTTAACTATGGTTTCATAGCGCCATCGACAAACTGGAAAAAAATCTAAACGGTTATGGGGCTCTAGTATGCCAAATTATTGCACAGATTCGATGCCGAAAAAACAGACCGAAGGAAACAATATTACCTTTCCATCATTACAACAAAGACCAAATTCCTTAGGCTTAACTGTGTACTCGTATCTACTGTATTCACCAAATTTGGCCTCGTGCAAAGTTTTTTGATTTCAAACGTAAAGAGCCAAATAGGTAAGTTATCGCCGCTCCAGAAAAGATATCTAACACACACATATTAAAGAAGTTGGAGCATCGCTTGAGCAAATTGAGCAAAAGTTTCTCATGTGTAGAAATAAATAATTATTTTGTGCAACAATTTCGTTCTTCTTTAGTAGGTTAAAAACTTATCAGACGGCTGTTAATATGAATGCAGCAAAAAACATACATGTATCCACATTTGTATGCAATTCCCTGAATAATTAACCTGAAATTCATTTATTTTTAAAAGCTAATAAATGTCGCACTTATGCTCTATCGTGGCGATAGTAAAATTGTTTATGCCAAATAAAAATGGCGCCAATCGGCAATTGAAATGAATTTCGCCAATGAAAACATTAAACGGAAACGATCGCTGTTAAAAAATAAATATTCCTATCGACATAAAATGCGATGGCGCCGAATTTGATTGCAACTAAAAACTAACATTTTTCGCACACATTCGTATAAGTAAATATAGTGAGCGAATAGAACTATAAATGTGCTTACTCACATACACATATTCCGAATAATAAAATTTTCACCAGCACAGCACAGCACCGCAAATTGAACTGAGTTCAGCAATCGTTACGCAATTTAAAATCAATCGCTTAAATATGAGCAAACAAAAGAAGCAAATTGTACGTATTAATAAAAATTTAAATTTTATGGGCGAATAAACCAAATGTCATCAAAAACCTTAATTCCTTCGTACTTCTTTACGCAAATGCGCGCGTGTGGCGTGTGTGTGGATGCCGCGAGTCAGGTATATATGTGAGGGTGTTGGAAGGCGTATGCCAGCACCAATGGCACCAATTTTCCTATAAACGTTAGAATTCGATTATGAACTGTCTTCTGTAACTTTTATTGGTCATATAAAAATTTATATGTTTGCAATGAAATGCATTTATTAGCGGCTGCTCAATAGGAAAGTGTTGGCGCCGACTTTTCCTCGGCTCCTAAGAATCTCAGCGTTTGATTATATTTATGTTAACAGCATGTGTTATACTTATGTAAATATCTAGGTACATATACTATACGAAAGAGACAAGAAAATAAAAAAGTCGACACAAAAAGCGTTAGAAGTTCAATAAGAATAGAGGAAAAAACTCACAGTTTTAAGAGATAGAAAATTGCTATTATACACCCATCGACTTAAACGTATTTATTTATCTACATATATACATATATGTATATGTGTAAGTAATTATGACATATTGCACTGACACGTTGACAATTTCCCATTTAATGAACGCCATCAATTTCATCAAATTATTATGTTGTAAAATTTTTGTCGTACCCGCTCGTCGCTTTAATATGATTTGGCTAGTGTACAAAAACAACAATAAGTTTATAATAAGCATACACTAGCCACACTTTAACGTTGCAACATGCTGTGTTGCTTTCTTGCAATCGGTGAATTTATGATCTCATGATTTTTATTGAACTCGATCGTTTTGTTATTTTGTCAATAAATGCAGACTTAAGCCATTCTTAATACGGCTTCAATAACGTAACGTGATTGTGGAGACACGCTTGTCACATAAAAAACTTGTGATCACTATAAAAAAGCACGAAATACTTCCAGACGAGTGTGTAGATATATGTATGTATGCCTGTATGTATGTATACTACGAGTATATGTATGTGCATGCTTGTGAAGGTGTTTAAGCATCTATATGACAGTTTCAGTACATGTGATCGTTATAAATTCGTTTACAGCGAAATCTTCATTATCCATAAAGTATATAGTGCTAGCAGAAATAACTATAAATCCTTTATTTCATTCCACATTTTAATTCCGCATACATATACATACACGCATACCCCTATAAATATTTTTTAATGCATATATGCCAAACGGAAAGCTCTTGCTGTTGTACCCAATATGATGAAATGCTTCAAACGATAAATAATATAAAGTAGCAAATCCTTAATTCCATATGAATAAATTCGGTGGATTTCGAAACTGGATTGTGCTATACAAAAATTGAATAATGACGACTTCTTACTCGTTACAGTTATATACGTATAAATTTTGCACTTAATTTCTCTTCTGATATTTGCTGCGCATATTCATTACCCGAAGAACAAGTACCTTCAGTAGTCGCCTTCCAATTTTTTCCTCCGTGATATTTTCCTGAAGGACTCTAATTTTCTTGATAAAGATGCAACATTTTCTGGCAATTTTATTTTTTTTTTTTTCAAACAAAAAATAGTAAGACTCATAATTTTAAAACTCCTTATTTATTCTGCAAAATCTATGTTGTTCCCTTAAAGTGATTCCCCCTGGACCTAATATACACGTGCCAACTTTTCTTCCAATCATCAAAACCGTTGTTAAGGTCAATTTCCAGGATAACCTTCAATTCGCGTTTCATTTCCTCAATTGACTCAAAATACTCGTAGTTTCCCCGGAGCGGTCGTTTCAGTATGTTGAATAGCAAGAAGTCACACGGAGCTAAATCATGCTAACACGGCTCACGAAGAATCAATGCAGTATGCGACGATGCATTAACCTAGTGCAAAAACCAAGAGTTGTAGGCCCATAATTCTGGCCTCTTTTTACGAATAGCTTCGCACCAACGACGCATAAGACTGAAATAGTATTCCTTGTTGACAGTTTGGTTCGTCGAAAATAATTCGGAGTGCGTCCTCGATAGTCGAACAAACAGCAACATAAAATTGGTTTTTGAAGTGGTTTTTTTAGCTTTGGCGCACCTTTGTCACGACATTCGTCCGATTGATCGTCTGTTTCCAGGTCGTGAGGCATAGCTGCAAGACTCATCGCCAGAAATAATATGTTTCATGATATATTGGTAGTTATGCATTGAAAGCATTGTTTCACAGACGTTAACGCGACGTTAATTTTCAAAAAATTAATATCCTAGCATTATGAAATTGGCCAAGTAATTGAAGAAAAATTGGATCATAGCCACTTATATTAGCCTAGCAACGGCATAATTGAAAAAGTAATGATGAATGCAGAATTTAAATTGAACAGAAAACAAGAAGAACCCTTAACTTCGGTGGCAATAAAGCCAAAATACTTCTCTATATAAGACCTTGATATTGATTGGTCAATTTGTATATATTATATATGCTATAGCGGTCTAATTTAAACAATTAGTACGGAGATTGTAGCGTCCACCTGGGAAAATAATCACAAATGTTATTATGAGCTACTTTAAAAATCGAAGATTGCTATTTGACACGGATACCCAGAGCTACTCTATTTCGGGTGGTGCAATGTAAGATTCGGTTTTAGCCTCCTACTCTGGAACCTGAAGTACGACAGGGTGCTGAGAATACATACATATATCAGCCAGAATCCGTGAGGCTAATCGCTTATGCGGATGGCCTCATAGTGGTTGCAATGGAGAGCGACCTACATAGATGACCTGCGGATCAAATGCAATGACTCTGAATATCTGATTGAAAATGAGTTCCCAAGTAATCTGAATACCAATAAGAGAGGTGGTTAACAAAATTTTTATGGTTGTTTTTTAATACTTTCCAAATTGGTAAACTTAAAAGAAATGCTAAAAGAATGAAAGTATGACAATTTTCTATTTCCACCACAAGCAGGTCTACGAAAGAGGAGTGGACCCGGATTTCAATCCAGCCGAGAGCAGTCAACCCCGTAGCGTTTATTTATAAAACTTATTAACTATTTATATATAAAAAGTGTAGGTACATTATATAACCGTTTGTAGGTAAGTATGTAAATAATGTTTATGTATCAACTGTACGCCACATCATTGTATTTCAGTGTGGGCTTATAAAACAGTCTCCCTCATATGTGCTATAAAGTATATTCCCATGACATACCTTGTATTTATGTCAACTTAAACGCCCACATATGAAATAATTTACGAGAACCTACAAATAGTTTATGATATTTTTTATCTTCACCTCATTTATCCTTTTCAAGTCAGTGTCTGATGGTTTTCTTAATTATGTTGTTTTAGCCAACAATTATTGACGCATAAATTTTCTTATCTCGGTTTAAATTACAAAATAAAGCCGAAACGCGCTTACGACACAACAGCAACAAATACTTGCCGGTTGTTTGTGGATAGTCGCTTACACACACATACATGTATATAACCATGTGCATGGTGTCAACCAAAGAGAGCACTGCCCCGAACAACAACAACAATAACATGCTGTAAAGCGTGTTCAGAATTTTAATGCAGTGGCAGTGGCAACTCTCTACAATAAAGATTATCTTATCGGCTGGCGCATGCTGGTCGACACCAATCCACCTGTGCGTCAACCGACAGCCAAATGGAATTGTATATAGATCCACAACAGCCCGCCAGTGCCAAGTTCACACCAACTTCCAACGTGGCAGCGTTAAAACACTGAGAAAGGTTGCCAAATTTAATAAATTAAAATCACACCAATAAAAAAAAACAAAAGCGAAAAGCGTTTTCATAAAAGTAGTAAAAATACTAGCTGCTCAGCGCCAACACACTCACACAAACATTTAAGTTTAACTAACTCTTGATTACTCGAAAGTTTTACATTTAGTGCTATTAGTGTTATTGTTGTTTTCACTTATTTTCATTCGTTATGGAACCAGTGATTTTCAATGACTTTCCAACTTTATGCAAATTTTCCACGTCTACTTTTCGCACCAAACCACTTTCCAAAGCATTTCGTTATCATTGTGTGAGTTTTTTCCTCTTTCCGTTGTTTGCTTAAACCCACCCACTCCTTTTGTTCACTCTTCAATGGTTTTGCTTTGTAATTGCATTTAATTAATGAACGTAATTTAATTAATCTTTAATTGTTGACTTTTGTGCGCTTCAAAGTTATCTATTCATTGTTACGCAGCTGGAATAACAAATGAACTGAAAGTAAGTGAAACGGCAAACAATATCATTTACCGTTATATTGGACCGTGGGAGGTAACAATTTCGAAAGACATGTGCTATATAACTGATTGTGTGTATATTTGCTTTAACAACCAAGTTTAGTGAAAAGTTACTGACCGATATGATTAATTTGAATATATCTGTATGTAAGTAAGTAAGTAGGCTTAAAACGCTTTCAATTTACTTATAGACTACATTGGAAAAAAAAAATACACGAACATACATACATATTTATTGCACAATTATTTCAAAGTTTCTTTTGATTGCTAAGAACTTTCATAAACCGACTGAGAAGTTCCTCAAAACTCTCATTTTTCAAAGATTTGTTTTCTAAAAAATACCGTAGGAACGGGAGATCCAGTATTGTTTGGCCATCATGGAAAGACTTTCGCCTGAACAACATTTACAAATCGTTCAACTTGATTACGAATCTTAACATTCTGTAAACAATGTTTTTCGCGCGATTCGCTCAACTGAAGGTCAACGTAAACGTACTATTCGCAACACCACCCAACCCATTTTGAGACCCAACATGCATTATTGGATAATATGCGACCGAATAGATCACGTTCAGCACACAGTGAAGAAAATACGCTACTACGGCGCTAATCGCAGCAACTCGAAAACAAGTATGGAACGACATGACGCGTTTCACGTCCAGACCTTAAATTGAAAGCATACAAAAGCTTGCGTAAGAGTTGCAGCCACTCGACCTTTCCAACTGACATCGTTTTGCTCTATGGGCTCTTGAAAAGTTCCAAGAAGATTCGACGTTCTCGAGCCAAATTTTGTGCAGCGATGAAGCCCATTTCTGCTGTGTATGTAAGCAAACAAAATTACCGCATTTGAAGAGACTCAAGAGCTGCAATTTCATTCAGAAAATTCAACGGTTTGGTGTGTTTTGTGGGCCGTTACAATCATCCGTTCATATTTCTTCAACACTGATGCCGGTGAGAACGTAACCGTCAATGCCGACCGTTATCGCGCCATGTTAACCGACTCTTTGATGCCTGTAATTGAAGTTCGTGATATAGGCAGCCACTTCCCACACATCGCATCAATCAATGGATTTACTGAGAGAACACTTCGATGCACAGATAATTTCACGTTTTGGGACGGTCGATTGCCCACAAAGATCAAGTGATATCACACAGTTACACTCTTTCCTGTAAGTATATCTAAAGTCAAAAGTCTGTGCGGACAATACCGCTTCGATTCAGGCCTTGGAGCACAACATCAAGAATTTCATTCGCCAATTACCAGTCGAAAAACTTTGAACGCGTCATCGAAAATTGGACTCAGCGGTTGAACCATCTGAAAGAGATACTCTCCAAAAAAAATCTTTCAAATGATAATAAACATTGCCCAATAGATTTGAGGTATCTCTGTTCTTCTTTAAAAAAGTAGGTAACCTCAAAATGGATCACGCTTTAGTTAACTTTGTAATGAAAACATAATGGATACTTATAATCGTGCCACGTGTTGCACCCGAGAAGTTTATAAAATTACAAAATATTTTTCATCTTCGGTCAGACAAGCAAAAAGGAAAACCTATAACACATATTTTAAAAGGGAAAAATATTATCTCGAAGATAGTACCTTAGCAACCACAATAAACAAATGTGGTAATTGATTCATAAAAGTTTATAATATACGAAAAACGAAATTATTGTTATTGTTGCTAGCACAGCCTATATATCATGTACCTAAATACACATGTTATTTAAAAATAAAGAAAACAATAATAAATAAATTTAATTTTCCATTTACACATTGCCTTCTCAACACAAAGCTTCATTGCCTTTCATTAGCCTTTTCATCGACTGCTAATAAGTGAAGAAATATTTTGAATGCTATATAAAAATTATAATGCATGAAAATAAAAACAAATAAATAATAATAATGCGAGATTTAATTGAGCAATAAGCAAAAAAAAATAAATACATTTTATTGCTTGCCAAATCATTAAGTTTACAAATTGTTTTAGTTTCAGCAGCAGTGAAAGCATTATAAATTGCAATTAATTTGTGGTAAAAGGCTATTAATGATTTTCAGCAATTATTTGAGAAATTTTCCAACAGCGGCAATTCATAGAAAAAGTAAATAATTGCAAAATATCTGAACAGCTGGTGATGATAAAGTGAAATATTTTTGAGAAGAGTGGTTTGGATATTTTATTGTAATTTTTGTTTGTGTGTTTTAATAAAGTACTAGAATAAATTTATTTAATATTTGTATATGAGAGAAATATGGCGCTATATTTTATTATTATGATAAGATATTATGAAAACAAGGCCTTATGTCTTCACTCTTCCCTAAAATTATGTTTATTTTCTTTCATCCTAATAAATTTTTGAGAAATAAAACATGCAGATTTCTTATTGTCTATACAACTTAATGCATATGACTTATCGTTACCTCCAAAACGCATGTTTGGAGCAGAAATAGTCTAGTCGTTCGCAATATACTATATTCTACAATTATACCAATTACTCAGTGATGCATTTAAACCTATTACTGAATGTAAAGGATGATTCATTTCGAGTTTCCATACTTTTTTAAAGAAAAAACTAGTTTAATGGGGAATGTTTATTATCATTCGAAAGGACATGGTTTGGCAATTATTTTTTGAATATTGTCTCATTCGAATGCTGGCCGTAGCTACGTCTCAGATGCTCCAAATGTTGAATACAATTTTCGATGACTCGTTCAGGCTTTTTGACTGATAACTGGCGAATGACACGCGTGATGTTTTCTCTAAGACCTGAATCAAAGCGGGATTATTCGCATAGGCTTTAGATTTTACATATCCCCACAGGATAAAGTCTAACGATATGACCACTCGATCTTCCCAAAACGTAAAATTATCTGCTCACCGAAGTATGTAGCTCACCGAAGTATGCAGCGTTCTAACCGGTATCATTTTTGAAGAAATATGTACCGCCGATTCCACCAGCCCACAAACCACATCAAATAGTTATTTTTACTGGATGGAGTGGAATCTCTTCATGTTGCACTTTTTTCAAAATGCGGAAATTTTAATCTTTACATACCCATTGAGTCATCGCTGAACAAAATTGGGCTCGAAAACGTCGGATCTTCTTGGAACTTTTTAAGAGCCCATAAAGCGAAGCGTTGTCGCTTGGGAAGGGAGCTTATAATTTAAGATCTCGACGTGAAATGCGCCAAATCGTTCTATACGTCAGTCCGAGTTACTGCGAACGGCGCCGAATCGGCTGCTATATTATCTTCATTGCGTTCTGGATGTGATCTATTTGGTCGAATATTATCCAATAATAAGTGCTGGGTTTCAAAATGGGTGATTGAGTTGCAAATTGTACGATCAAAAGGCCAATTGTGTTAACTATAAGTTGGTGAAGCGCGCGAAACAGATTCTATACAGAAAGAGAATTCTCGTAATAAAGTCTAATGATATGTAAACGTTGTTCAGATGTAGGTCATTCCATGATGAAATACCAAACAGTACTGAATAAAAATAACGTGACAGCTTCACACGACTCACGCGAAATCTGTCAGAAAAAGGTTTTTGAATAAGTGCATCTACTTGGATCAACCGTTATATGATCTATCTAATTTTATCTAAATATGAAAGACTGGTTTTTTCCTGTTATCTGATTAAGAATTATACGAAGAATCCAACAAAAATACAATATTTTAAATGAGACCATTTCAGTTTTTTCCGAAATTCCAACTTTAAGCTGTTGTTGTTCTTACTTTAGCCAACTGTCATTGCTCTCATTACATCGCATTTCAGATTTTCACATTCTCTTCATAACATTTCCAATAATTGTCAACCACACTATTATAACATAGAATATAATTGTACAGGTTTTTTTAATCAGCCATATTAATATATTGTTGATCATTGCCGCACATCAGCGCGACCATTCAATACAAATTTTATTACCCTCCTCTGAACTTCCATCTGATCCGCCTGCATGCCGATCGCGATCTTGATTTCTATCTTCAAGCCCATTCCGGCACCGATCTGCCGATCTGCAGCAATCAAAGCATTTGGTATCACTTTGTCAGGTAGACAGTTCAATTCTCTGTCGCGGCAATTAATGTTACAACATGCGTACAAGCGTTTGTGTGTTACTATCTGCGTATTTAGATGAGTGTAAGCGCCGCGCGGCATTGAAAGCGAACTTGCTGCCTCTCGATCCTCGCGACTGGTAATCAGAAACTGTGTTTGTCCACAGCGCAGTGTTAAATGGCGGTACAATAATATTTTTTATTCTACTCAACTTGATTGCTGTTCGGCTCGCCAGTTAGTCGAAAGCAAACGCCTCTGTCGCATGTCATTTTATGGTGTTTTTTCTTCATTTCTTTTCATTTTCAGCCAACTTAGCGCTCAATTGGCCGTTTAGTCGCGCTTCTTCTGTTGTCCATCTGTTAACTGCAATACATATGTTTGTATGCATATGCATATGTTAGCTGCACGACCCAATGCTTGTTCTTAAGTACACTCTTAATCGTTTTATCTTCAGTTAACCTTTTTTTAATTTTACCCTTCTTCGATATTGATTTGAGCAGTGGTGATCATTAACATTTTAAAGATTTTTATCGTTCTACATGGCGCAAGTCTTTGTTTTATATCGAAAATAAGCCATGGTTGAGACAATATACATATATGTATGTGTGTGAGTTTGTTGCGCATCTGAATTTTTGTGGCTTGTCAAACATGCGCTTTTATTGTTATAGCCCGGTCCGTAGTCCCTTTTTCCCAATTTATGTAAACAATTAAACTGATAATGAAGTCGATCGGTGTGGAACACTTTCCTTAGCTGAGTGGATATGAAGCATAAGTTCATCATATTTAGCATTTTATTGGTCGTAAAGGACTAACTACAGGTGATGGGTGTAATTTCGATATTGACTCCACATTATTTGTAATAATAAAAAATAATGTAGTATATTAAATCAAAATTAGGTACCACACCTAAGTATATATTGAAAAAAAAAATACAAATTTCCGTAAAAGTTAATTTTTATTTTTAGTCAGTGGATCCACTAAAAAAGAACAATTTGATTAGAATACCTCTGAACCAGCATAAATTCCGCCAATAATCTAATCGTGAAGATCAAGTGCGGAGCAACTCTTACCAACAGAGGATCGGAAGGCAACTGAGAACCCTACAAGTCTCTCATTATTGCAGTATTAGATGATTCCTAGCAGAAACATTAACGATGCTGACCCGAGATGGTAATGAACTCGGAGCATTTGAGAGAACTTGTCTTTACAAGATCTTTGAGCCACGTGACCAAAGTAGAAGAAGAAGCGGTGCTGCCTGCTCTAATATCGACAGAATTCATACTAATTCATAAAGTAAGTTCTAAGGAAAAAAACCGATATTTCAGAGTGGAGCGTTCGATCGATTGAACACCATTCGAAATGGTTACTTGATCTGATACGGAAAGAAACGAACCTATCGTAAAAATATGCCGAGAAAGGAGAAGTAATACATTTTTCACTTTACATTAAAATACTTCTAAAATCGGACATTGATTTAAATCAAAAGTATTCGAAGTGACTGTAATAGTTATCAGAGCCGTAGAGAGAAAATCGCGAACCGGGAAGGTTATAGAATGCGGCCTTCTCGATTCATTACATTATTCTCGATAACTTACTCCAAAACACCGGATCCTCATAAGAACTCCGATCTCGGAATAAACTGCCCTCATTTCCTTTCTCATCTCATTCTCTTTTACTTAAACGTGAGCTAAATAAAATATAATAATAATATAATAATAAAAAACTATAATAATAATATTGGCATATATTATACATATTGAAAAGCAATTTCTTGACTTAACCAAAACAACAAAGCAAACGAAACTTTAAGACACCGCATAATTGCGACAGAATCAGAAGCACTTGGAGTTTAATTAAGTAGAAGTAATACAGTAATGCGGAATGCTTGAAGCACGCCGTCCATCAACGCTTGACTCAACTGAGCAAATGTTGCTGACTTTCGAATGTAATCACAATTACAAGGAATAAATGCAGAAGCCGCCACAGTAACGAGAGCAAAGCACCAAAGAGTAGCGAAATTAAACACAAAATTGCTGCTATGCAATCGACAAACTGACCATAGACCAGTCACTGAAAACAAAAACAAAGCCAGATTCAATGCAATGGTGGAATTACAAGAAGAATGCCATGAAACAAACGCAAGCCAAACACACAGGTTCAAATTGTCAGAGAACTGCGTCTCAGCGGGTGCCAAATATTGGACTGCAGCTTCCTTTAGCTGTCTTAATGCTCCACATTCTGTGCGTACGTAGGTATGCAGAGCGCAGCAGACGGACTGCAGTCGGAGGCGACAATTCAAGTTTACCAAATCGCTGCGACGACGCACGTTTGTTGCTATATGAATGGTTTATTCTCATGTGCGTACGTGTATGTGCGTGATTGCTGCTAGCCTTGCCAATACTGTCGTCTGTGTTTTTATTTATGTACGCAATGCTAACATCCTCCGCAATGTCCCAACTATAGCAACGAATACGAGTTAACTTTATTGCTCACAGCAAAAGCCATGGTAAAACTACGCCCGCCTTCACCAACACACATGCCTACATGCGTACATAATTTTATATAGACATACATATGTATTTACATATAAAACTTGGGAGGTGGAGGCAAAGTGGACTGCAAAATGTGCCAAGACAATGCAAGCTTGTTAAACCTGGTTAACTAACACATACAAACCTACATATACACAAACAAAGTATGGATGCACATACACTCCTTCGTATGAACACTTGTTATATTGGTTAAAGCAAGAAATCATTGTTCGTCATTCAACGCCTTGTAGCACACACACACGTACACGCACATTATTTGCGGCATACAGCCAATCCCTCTACCACCAATACAGATGAAGTTCGTCCGGCCGGACATAAAATACTCCTGCATTGGCTGTCTAATATTTACCGTATGTTGCGCCAATACTGCGTGGCATCGTTAAGTTGGCAAAATTAAAGCTTCAGCCGACTCATTCGCTGCTTTGACTTCTGCTGTTAATCTCCATTTTTTGTTTGCGCGAACTCAAGCAGCAGCCAACAGCAATAACAACAGCGAAAGCAACATTGTCTCAAGCCTTATTGACAGCAGTTGCCAACAGCGCTGCAACAGCATGAGTAGCTCTTGTGTTTTTATGTTACACTCGCGAGCTGGGACACACATCAATTGTCTGTCGTGATGTTCGGCGAGGTGTCCACAAGTACGAACGCTTTACAGTTGCCATTAAAATGTTAAATTTGTAACGAGACAGGCACACACTGGTGCTCGTCTTTACTTCGCCTGTTTCGTCGTCATTGCTGTCGCCATGTTAAAGAACACCATACTTTTTGTGGATGTGTGTTGGTATGTGCATGTATGCATGTATGTTTGTGTGTGGTATCTTCTGGCGATTATTTATGACCATTTGTCGGGATTGAGGTGGAGACTTTGTGTTTAAATTAAAACAAAAATGGCTGCCACATTTTAGCTTTTCAATTTGTGCGTATCACTCGTAAAATGTCGATTAAGTTGTTGGCTCTGCGGCATTAATGCAACTTATTACATTGTAACTGTACATACATACATATGTAGGTTTTGTAAATAGTATTATAATATATGTATGTATATAGATTCGCACATTTAAATACTGTAGCTCTTTTGACTTTGGCGCAAAGTGCAAATAAAAAATTGTGAAATGCGTATTTGGCAAGAAATCGCTTGCGAAACAAAATAAAACAGTGATGATCAACATGCCAATAAAATAAAGGAATTGAGGCTTGAGAATCGGCGATTAACAGTCAGAGATCTTACTGCTGTCTATGGAATATCGGAAGGGTCAGTAAAAACCATTTTGAAAGAACATTTCAGCCTAAAAAAGTGAAAGCACGTTTGGTTCCAACATCACTACATTATCTTTGAACATTCTCAGAATACATTTTGCGGGAATTTTCAAAAGTGAAGAGTATCAAAAGTACCAGGTTTAAGACAATTTTATAGAAGCTCAAAAAATACCGACTTCAACTGATGTAAAACTATTTCAGGAAAATTCGATCGCAGTTAAGTTGAGCAAACATGGTTCGTTTACAGATCAGTGTCAAAAAAGTACTGACTTGCCTTTCTCTCGAACTCAGCCTATTACTATTTTCAACCGTTTTTAGATGATATACAAAACTGGTATAAAAAGAATATCCTTGGTGTTCAAATTGGTAGAAAAAAAGTTTAAATGAGAAAATAAATCCTTAAAGCTGTTAAAAGTAATTACTTGTAATTTAGCTCCTCCTACGACTCAGTTTTATTTGCTCAATCGTAGTGTGGGGTCGTCGTTCCATAGGCCAAAAAAGTTACTGGGGCCAAATCTGCGGAATACATGGTGCAAAAGTCAATTTTGGCTCTTCCACAATTTCGTGTGTTTCTGACGGATTGCTCGCTTATGATGAACGAAGTTTCTGCTATCTAAAAATATGGTTAGCAAAACCTTCTCACCTTCATACCAAAGCAAAACCCAAGACGAAAAAACACGACTAAGCAAAACAGCTGCCAAAAATGAACTATACATTCAAAATGGCTAACCTTATCAGCATAAGTAAGGGACCAACCTAATGCAACAAAACACTTGAAAATCGGGGAAATGCAAATACGATAGTTTTTGTTCCTCGTACTACCGAAGAAGAGTCCTATATCTAAAGAAGATGTCATATAAAATCTCTTAATAAATATGAAAAACAAATTTTAATGTTCATTTATTTTCTTAAATGAACGGATTACTCTAAACTACTCGTGTTTGTCGTTATTTCCATTTTATGAAATTGATATTAATAATATATTTATAATATATTTTTTATGAAACTATTTTCGTAAATAAAGATGTTGAACATCAAAATATACACTTAACAAAACTTCAAACAATCTATCTACAATCATAAGAAAGATTTAAAGCTAATGTTTCACTTGCACGCCACAAACTTATTAAAAGGGTGGCCTTTAACCCTTATAGCAAAATCCTTATTGAATCTCAAAAATCATGTCCAACTAACAACCTTGAAATGCGATTTCATTTCATAAATTACACACCACATTAACATAAATGATTTAAACTTTTGATATTGAAACCAAGTAACAAGGGTGACAAAGCTTATAGCCGAACTGTCTGGCCGATTGAACATATGCCAAACTTCCCACAATAATCTAGAAGCGTCCGAAGTCTTACAGTGTCACACCCCCCGCGAAAATTAAAAAAAAAACAGTGATGCTGCTTAAATGGGCGTTTATTGCCTTTCTTGCATGACTTCAGCAATGACTTTTACGCGGCCGGTGGCTGTGTTGCATGTGGCACACGACTACTTGTTTATTTGCCTAAGACACCGTGTAATGCCGGATTTAAATTATGCAAACGCAAAGTGAAGAAAATCCTCTGCTCCGAGCGTGAATATAAGCGAGAAGCGATAGAATCGCATTTAGTGGATTTATTACATTAGCATTTAATAGCATTTGGGTATTTACATAGTATGTTAATGCTGCACATGCTATGTAAATTTGTAAATATGTATGTAAGTATATTTGTATATAAAGCAATGAATATTTGCAGCGGTTTTTGGTGATTATAATGTCTTTGAATGATTTAAAACAAATAAAACAAAATAAAATGTTAAACGTTTTAGCTCATGAATAATATTAGCAGTTATTTATATAAGCATCGTATCAAAAATTTATATATATATATATATAGTATAACTCCATGGTTTTGTATATGCATATACATATATACATATATGTAATAAATTTACAGTAGTGGAGTCAACCACTTGCTTCAGTCATCATAATGACAGAAATGCGCACTAAATTGCCGGCACCTCAGGGTTCCTGGCCTCCCTCTGTATACACTACATACATACACACGTGCAATATGTACATACTCATGTGCTTTAATACACAGCTGATTACTTTCGGCGATTAATCAGATTGAAATCAACTGGAATTTATTCATTAGCAAATATTTGCGTTGGCAGCAGTCACCCCCAACTCGTCGTGAACTTGCCACCCGGTTAGTGTGATGTCGGCACACAGGGTGCCGCATTAAAATCAACGACATTTTCAAAGCATAAGTAAGTGCTTAATGATTGTGAGTGCATTTGTGTGAATTTGAAAGTGTGTTTTATAAATCCGCATGCAATTAGCGCCTTTTTGACCGAAATGATTAAACCACCAAAAGTCCATACAAACATATGCACATGTTGGCATTTGCCCAAATCTGTAGATCGGTAAATATGTATGTGCGTTTCACTTGTGTCCATGTGTTTTGTGAGCAAAGTTAATCTTGATTAATTAGATGCGACTTTCATTCACTCCGCGCATTTATCAAAATGTCACATTTGCGTCAAACACCTGATTAGCATTTGCGTGCTGCAGTCAGCATACTTACTACACACCAAGCATTTTAATATATGTAAATATGAGTAAATTTGTACATTTTGCACAGCAGTACACTCGTGCAGTAATCCATCAAGTATTCCCTTTGATATTTGAAAATGTTTACCAAAATACAAAAATATTATGTCTAAATATTATGCTAATCTTTGGCGGAAACCAGTTGGAAATCGTATAGGCTATTCATGATAAGCATAACAGTTATTTTAATTAACATAATCATAGCAATATTTACAACATTGCTAGGAGCACAATGATTAATGAAATCATAATTAATAGTAAAACTTATTCCCGCATAAATACTACGACTGTTTTGAAATTACTAATACTGCCTCTTAGGGATACGAGAACTGGGTTAACTGCCGCCGAGTTCTGAATTCGAATAATTTCATTGAATTGTGAAAAATATTACAACTTTTGTAAAGACATATATTATTTGTTCTTGAACTTGTATACGATCAGTTTATAGCGCAGCTATATCCGATTTTTGTCAATACGATATATTCGGCGATTGTAGGGTTGCCTTGGGCAAAAAACACAAACAACAACACCACAGTTTTCCAATATAAGCACTTGATTTTGAGAGGCCGGCAGCTAAATCCTACAGTGGAGTGATATCAGTGGTTCCGACAAATGAGTAGCTTCATGGGGAGAATGATGCATGCAAAATTAAAGATACATGTATCCAAATATGAACGTGTATAAAATTCGCAAGTCTTAAGTTATATCTAATTTGGAAAAGTAGAGGTATTCAGTATTGTTTGGCATTTTATGAAGGAAAGACTTGCGCCGGAACAAAGTTTATTCTGTAAAGAATGTTTTTTGGTCGCTTCGTTCAACTTATGGTCAACATAGTCGGTCTACTGAGCGTACCATTCGCAAAACCATCACTCATCTTGCGCCCCAGCATGCCTTGTTGGATAATATTTGACCGACCATGTCCAGCACGAAGTGAAGAAAACATAGCAGCCGTAGCTGGGAGTGTACATGAAGACCGTGGAGAGTCGATTTAGAGCTGTTCGCAACAACTCGTACACAAGTATGGCGCATTTCACGTCGAGACCTTAAATTGGCAGCGTACAAAATACAGCCTGTGCATTAACATAAGCTGCGCTACCTTCCCAAGCGACATCGCTTTGCTCTGTGCGCTCTTGAAAAAGATCCGAAGTTTTCGAGACAAATTATGCTCAGCGATGAGGCCCATTTCTGGCTCTATGAGTATATAAGCAAGCGAAATTGCAGGATTTGGGACGAAGAAACCCCTGAAAAGATTCAAAAGCTGTCATTTTCTCCAAAAAAAAAAAAACAATTTGGTGTGGTTTGTGGGCCAGTGGAATCATCGGTCCATATTTTTTCAAAAATGACACGGGTGTGAACGTAACCTTCAATGGCGATCATTATCGCGCCGAAATAACCGACTATTTGATGCCTGAAATTGAAGCTCGTGAAAATTATGGAAAACGACGTATGGAGTGGATGGGTTCGAAAATATAAAAAAAAAAAACTATTTTGTTTCTTTTTCTCATTAAATAGTGTAAAATACGTCAGTAAGGGCCTTTGCCTTAATGCTTATCTCAAAACTCAATTTTTTAAGTCGGTGGCAAATTTATTAAATTTTGTGTCCTCAGTTTTCAGTAAGAATATACTTAATTTTCAATAGAATTTTAACAACATAATAATGATAAAACTTTCTCTCCAATTTATTTACTTACGGTTATCCTACTCCTTCATTTCACTGGAAGAATAAATCTCATAAATTCACTTTAAACCGCGTGGTCTGGTCAATTATGTCAATAAATGTTGATGGAATGACAAGTGAATTTGTAGCATTCGCTTAGCTTCAAAATACATACACAGATGCATGTATATTTGCATTAGTTTCATGTCAACCCCTTCGTTGTGGTTTTCCTTAACATATTCACCCCTTTATAATATACCTAATGTTAAGGTCGGTCTGTTTATATTTGTTTCTGTTTGTTCATTTATATACGGTTCCCTCCAAAAAGCAGAACCACATCGTGTACTGGGACAAAACACGTTACGTTGTAACCAACACTAGTGAAGAACTGTTTTAAACATATGAAAAATATATAGTTACATTAACATTGCGATGTCATAGGACACGACCACCTATGAAGCTACTTCGTTTAATCCAACACACACTCTAATTACCCTAAACTTATCACAGGTTGCTATATAAGCCTGGCGACTGCTTCGGTGACTCTAGAGATGATGAGATGATCTCACGGGAAGCTGGTTGGTAACTGGCTCTACATAAGTAAAGCAGGCACCGGCCTAGGCAGTACTTATGTTGAACTGAATCAGATAGCCAAATAAACACCAAAAAGGCAATGTTCAACTTTTGACATAGTCCAGTTAAGTATAAAATGCGGTAAGGCACGTCACCAGGTCTGTTTCCCAGCACAGACTATCTGGTCTTCTTTAAATTTTGTAGGGTTAATCTAATCATGTTTACAATCGATATACATATGTATGTATAATACTTATTTATGGTACCGACGAAAACAGTTTCCGCCATTTATTAAGTGTCAAATTAGTTCGTTGTGATGGATTGAAGTTTTTTACAATTTAATTAAATCTTAAAATGTTTTAAAGTCTTTACAAATTGACCTTTTCACACCAAATATGACCAAACAAAAAAGTGTTCGTTGATAGAACGCCAGTAACTTGCGGAGGCGGAGGGATATCACTACTGCATTTGCGTGAAGAGGTCGAGGTATAGCATAATGAATGCATTGCTTTATTAAAATTGGTCTAAATGCAATTTCATAAAGCATTCTAATCGGTTAGAACTAGCTGCAAATTCTCATCGAAGAAGTTGACTGATTGACACAACAATGAAAAGTTGAAAATGTTTTAAAGCGGTTTCGAACGGCTTAAAAGGTTTTGAAAAAAAAAAATTTACGTCAGAAAAACTTTCAAAGATTTTACTTTTTTTGTCGTGATAATGTGTCATTTAAAGTTTTAAGAAAAAACGCACGCTGGGACTTCAAGCTCAAGAAACTGATTGATAGTCTCACTATGCTTATGATGGACGTGAGTTACGAGTACTAGAAAAATACTTCAAATATGCATATAAGTCATATTTAGCCATAATATCACAACAACTTTAAAAAACAACTGAACAACGACTGCAACCGATTATGGAAACTGATTACATGCATTACAAATATAAATACATACATACAAATGTTTTTACTATAATATTAAAGTGTAATGTAGTATTTTGAAAGCATATCGTAGCACAATTTCAAAAGCATTAATTTCAAATCCACCAACTGGTGCCACCAAGTCTGATGCGTAATCGATGCAACTTTGACGTGTCTACGTGACAGCGTAGCTAATCTCATGCTACATATCATTAGGCTATCAAAAAGCGCCTATCAATACATACCGCCTCCTCGCCCGCCCATGTACGATGATGAAAAGCAGTAACCCCCTACAAGGCGTAAAATTCGGCATTATGTTGAAAGGCGCACAAAGCGGCAATCACACCGAATTTGTTACGTTCTTCATTAATTTCAAAATTTTAATTTTTTCTTAGATTTTTAATTTTCTGAATTTGCGCTTCAAATTGCCCACATATGCAATATACATATATATACATGTATATGTACTATGTGTACGTATGTATGTAAAAATGAATTTGTTAGCCCGGTTTATTTCACAGCCTAACATCTGTTTGTACATTCGTTATTCGATAAATCGACAGTGCTCCGAAAACCAATTTATATGTGTTTGTTATTTTGTGATGGATTGATTGATTAAGTCGAACTCTTCATAAAAACTGGTAAAAATGGTGAATTTAGAGAATATACTATTATTTTTGGGAAATCAAATTGCTACGGACTAATGATCGTCAATACATATGTACAATATTTACATATACATATGAGCATGAATTCTGCGGTAAAACTTGGAATTTGCAAGAAAATATCTTGAAAGGAGTTAGCTATACTAGTGAAAACAACAACAACAAGAACTGATTTATAAAAGTTAGGCAATAATAGTCAAAAGAAGTCATTGTGCTCTATTTCGCTAGAGGCCAAACTACAACATAAGATGTTGCTGCTTTAGTGGGAGCAGCCTTAACTCGAACAAAGGAATGATAGTATTACTAAAAGTATCGATGAATATATCGTATATTTAAAATAAGCATGCTTTGGAAATACCTTAATTTGTAATGTCAATAAGTATGCTTTCATAATCATTTAAGAGCTCTCCGCATTAAATTTCCAATCCGCCAGCATTTCTTTCTGCTAGCGTCTAGTTTTGTCGCTGCGCATTGCCATTATTACCAATTTACAGTCTGAAATCCAAACACGTTGACGGCATAGTTCATGATAATTGTAACTACAGTGCTCACCTGCTTCGCTCTCAGGGAGCAAGATTATGGCTCTGGCTGTGACAAAATAATGACGAAGTGTGGAAGTTGCGTTCACGCTCTTTGGTGAACTTCAAATGTTGGTTCGTATAAAATTGTCGACTGTTTCAGATTAAACTTTGAATACTTTAACAATTTTTACATCACATAATCTGTAAAGATTTTATTTTAGTTTTACACTAATGTTGCATGTAAATGTTTATTTTAATATATTATAAGATAAAGACAACTGTAATTCGAAGGAATTGATATTTCTCGTCACTCTTATTTTTTTAGCAGAAAACGTCAAATTTCCCGGTTATAGCATTCACTAAGTGGAAAACTACTTTATCTGTTTACCGGCTTCCTTGTTAATAAAGCAGTGTCTCAAATATATCAAAAGTGTGTGTCTAAGCTAATTATTGCAAATAGACTTTTAAATTGTTTTCAAGCACTATCGCGATTAATTTCTTTGTCTGGTTACGTTTTGTTGAAATAATTTCAATATACAGAAACAAATTTATGCATTCATATATTATTTATGTAATAAAAATAATAGTATTTAAAGTTAAGCTTCCAGTGCCTTTTGCAACATATTTCAAATACGGCAACTATACTCTTAAATCAGCTGTGTGTCATTTTGAAAACGCTTTTGCGCCGAAATTACCGGTGTTAAGTTTTGCAAATTTGCCATTTACTTATTAGAGTGACAAAAATTTCATAACACGCTATTACACAGATTAAAATGCAGCGAGTACGTTTTTTTTATTAGAATGTGGAATTAAAATATTCCTTACAATTGTTTAATTATTTTGTTTGGTTGTAGGATATAAGATCGTTTTATAAAAGCGCAGCCTCGCAAAAGAAAGTTGAACCGTTGAATGACGAAGATGATTTACAGAATAAAAAACGCAAGAAGCGCACTGCTCGAGTTATATCTAGCGACGAAGATGAAATACCAGAAATTCCTATGGCTAAGGGGAAGACTCCGGCAAAGAAAAAGCGAACAGATAAGTCACCAGATGCTAAACACACACAGAATAATAAGAAGCCGTCATTGTCCAAGTTGAAAAGTTCGCCTGCAAAGAAGCTTAAACCAGTCGATCCTACTGCACTTTTCGGCGGTGAAACCTTGCGTATAGAGGCAAAGAAACCACCTCCACCAAAAATAGTAGTGAAGGAATTTGAAGATGATGAAATCGATAAGAGCCTTATGGAAGTAGACCTAGATCAGAGTATACGTGCAGAAAATGATAAATTAGGTGAAAAGCGGGAAGTGCGACGTTCAAAGTCAAAAACGCCACGAAAGAGTCCTCATAAAGATAAACAAACACCAACTAAGTTGGAAAAATCAATAGATACACCCACACAAAAGTTAGTGAAACAAAAAGAACATTCTCTTGCTGATAAAATAGAAAAAGAGAAGATATTAACACCTAAAACCGACACCAAAAAGGAAAAAAGCACGCCCAAGGTTAAAAAGCAGCGTCGTGAAGATTTGGAAAGCAGTAAGTTGTATACATATATAATTTTTGTAGTGATTATCAACATATGTATGTGTGTAATTATAGGTGTGCTCTCGGACGAAGAACGCCATGAACGAAAACGCATGTCAGCCATACTATATCAAAAATATAAAAATAGAGCTAGTGTTATTAATCCTGGATCTAAAGAAGTTCCTAAGGTATTACTCCTCATTAGCTTTTGAGTATAGATATTAAAATGTATGTTTTAATTATTTTTTAAGGGCAAACCAAATTGCTTAGCTGGTCTAACATTTTTAGTAACCGGAGTATTAGAATCACTTGAGCGCGACGAGGCAGCATCAATAATTAAGGAGTTGGGTGGTAAAGTGATGACAACCGTGGGTAAAAGGTTGAACTATTTAATTGTTGGAGAGGAAGCGGGACCCAAAAAATTAGTACAGGCCGAAGAATTCGGTGTAAATGTCATCAGTGAGGATGGACTATTAGATCTTATACGCGAAAAATCCGGAGACCTATCAAAGCAGTCTGTGAAAGAAAAGAAACAAACCGAACAAGATGTAGAAAAAATAAAGCACACAAGTCCTAAGAAGGAAAAGAAAACAGTAAAAGAAGAAAAAGAAACTAAACAACATGTTGAAAAAGCAAAACACGAAAGTTCTAAGGAAGAGAAGAAGAAGGGTGATGAAAAAATGAAAATTCATTCTACAAAAAAAGAAGTTAAAGAGAAGTCCTCTAATAAGGACAAAATTGTAGTAAAAACGGAGAAAATCGAAGCTGATGCAGTGAATAATGCTGCAAGCGAAGATAATGTCGAAACGAAAAAAGAAATTGATGATACAATGCTTCCCTGGGTCGACAAATATAAGCCGACAAGTGTCAAGGAAATTGTCGGCCAATTCGGACCAACAAGTAATGTTTCGAAGTAAGTATGCTTCACTCATAGGTACTCCATTAAATAATTAAAAGAAAAACTTTACTCACATAGACTAACAAATTGGCTCTCCAAGTGGTACATCAACCATGATGGCAAAAAGAAACTACAAAAGCCAAATCCTTGGGCTAAAAACGATGATGGTAGCTTTTATAAAGCGGCATTATTATCAGGACCGCCGGGTATTGGTAAGACCACCACAGCTACGCTGGTTTGTAAAGAATTGGGATTCGACACAGTAGAGTTCAATGCATCGGATACTCGTAGCAAGCGACTTCTTAAGGAAGAAGTAGCAGAGCTTTTGTCCAATAAATCACTTTATGGATATTTTCATGGACAAGGCAAATCGGTCACAAAGAAGCACGTACTTTTAATGGATGAAGTTGATGGAATGGCTGGTAATGAAGATCGAGGTGGCATACAGGAATTAATTGCTCTAATCAAAGAATCCTCAGTGCCAATTATATGCATGTGTAATGATCGTAATCATCAGAAAATGCGTTCACTCGTTAACTATTGCTACGACTTGCGTTTCAATAAACCACGTACACAACAGATCAAGGGACGTATTTTAAGCATTTGCTGTAAAGAAGGATTTAAAATCGACAGCGATAAGGTGGATGAAATAATTGAAGCGACTAATAATGATATACGTCAGACGATAAATCACATTTCGCTATTAAGTGCTGGTAAATATCTAAAGCTGCCGACTAGCGCTAAAGAAACGAATAAAACCGCAGAGAAAGACTTGAAAATGGTATTTTAAAATTTGTAAATAAGCTTTGTTGTAGAAGGTGTGCATTAAACAGTTAATTACAGGGTCCTTGGGAGGTGGTGCGTAAAGTATTCTCTGCTGATGAACACAAGCATATGACATTGAATGACAAATGTGACTTGTTCTTTCAAGACTACAGTATGGGACCACTATTTGTACAACAAAATTACTTACAAGTTTCACCCACTGGTTCCAAGTAAGTGAAGTAAAAATATGATTTGCATGATTTTAGTGCCATACTAAACAAATAGTAGCACAGACAAAAAATTAATGCCAACAACAATTATACCCTAAAGTGTGGTTATTTCGTTTTTAGATCAGATATTCCATCTAAGGTAGCCAGCACAGCAGATGCGCTAAGTTTGGGTGATTTAGTGGACAAACGCATACGTTCCAATTCCGCTTGGTCTCTACTCCCAACGCAGGCCATCTTCAGTTCCGTACTACCAGGAGAGTACATGAGTGGTCACTTTACAGGGCAAATAAATTTTCCTGGTTGGCTAGGCAAGTATTCGCGTTCGAACAAACGTAGTCGTCTAGCGCAAGAGATTCATGATCACACACGTTTGCGAACATCTGCTTCACGTCAGTCCATACGTCTGGACTATGCACCTTTTCTGCTGGCGAAAATCGTGCGTCCACTGCAAGAGTTGGGAATGGAAGGAGTAGAGCAGTCACTGGAAATACTAAAAGAATATCATCTGCTGCGTGAAGATATTGACTCGCTAGTCGAACTAACGACTTGGCCAGGCAAAAAGAGTCTATTGGATGATGTAGATGGTCGTGTGAAGGCCGCTTTGACGCGCACTTACAATAAAGAAGTACTTGCATATTCCTATTCAGTGCATGCAGGTGTAAAGAAGAAGAAATCAGAAGCAACCGAGGAAACCGAGATGTATGGCATGGAAAGGGAAGATGGTGGAGATGCGCCAGTATCAGATGAGGAGGAGGACAAAATAGAGAATGATGGTTTGATTAAGGTGAAATATTCAAAATATCAATAAATTATTGAATTCATATGAACAAATTAATTAATGTTGTAGGCAAAAAAGAGTACAGCCACATCGTCGAAAGCTAAGGCTGGATCTAAGGCTAAAACTGCCGGAAGCAGTGCGGCCAGTAAGAAATCTACAGGCAAAGCATCAACTTCAAAGGCAAAGAAATAAGCGGCATGGTTTTTTTTCAATTAGTTTAGTTTACTATGCGTTGTTAACTACGAATATTATATATTTCCACTTTTATGTATGTATTTTTGCCTGTTTATATAATAAATACATATATACATAATTTTTTTTATATTAAATAATTTGTCATACATTGAAAGACAATATTATGCAACTGCTTCTTTCACTTTAAGGACATCAGGCGGCAAATCGACATTGACCGCTTGTAGAGCTTCTCTAATCCACAATGGCACCGACTCACCTTCGAAATGTGTTGCCATAAAATCGCATATGAACTGGGGGAATCGGTCACGTTGTATAGCTTCTCTCATATTCCGCATTAGCCTCAATTGATATGCTACATTGTGGATACTTAGCAAACTACATGATACTGGTTCCATCGCGGCAATGTGATGCAAATACGAACGTGTATATCTGCTGCATGTGCTACACTCGCATTCATCATCAATGGGGCGCATGTCGTTTTCGTATTTTTTATTTTTTAAATTCATTTGACCACTATTAACCAGCGCGCAACCAAAACGAGCTGTTCGTGTTGGGAAAACACAATCAAACATATCGATTCCAAGCGCCACACAAACAACCAAATCAGCAGCGAAACCTACACCCATTAAATATCGTGGCTTATCCTTTGGCAGCAGATCGGTGCACACATGTACTGTACGCCAAAACTCATGTTTACTTTCGCCACCGCTCAGACCACCCACAGCGTAACCGCGCACTTTTCGCTGTATCAATGCGTCTGCGCATATTTTGCGCAATTCAGGATCCAATGCACCCTGTACAATAGGGAATAAACTTTGATCGTCATCACGAGCATGTGCATTTATACAACGATCCAGCCAACGTATAGTACGATGCATTGCCTCTTCAACACGCGGACCAACAGTAGTAGTCTTGACAACATCATCCAACTGCATCATGATGTCGGCGCCAATAGTATTTTGAATTTGAATTGAATGTTCAGGTGTCAACATACATTCACTATTGTCAAATGGAGAGCAGAAGTTTACACCGTTCTCATCAATTTGCGCCAACTTTAACAAAGAAACCATCTGAAAGCCACCCGAATCTGTTAGAATACCACGGGGCCAACTCATAAATTTGTGTAGGCCACCAGCTTTTTGTAGTGTTTCAATGCCAGGGCGCATGCCTAAATGGTATGTGTTGCCTAGCAGTATTTGACAGTTAAGTTCAATTAGCTGATCCGGCAGTAGACCTTTCAAAGTACCCTAAATATAGTATATATGGTATTATTAAATTAAAACGTTAAATATCGTAGCTTACTTGTGTGCCTACTGGCATGAAAACCGGTGTATTGACTTCACCATGACGAAGTGTCATTAAGCCGACTCGGGCCTTCGTCACAGAACATTCAGCAATTATTTTGTACGTTAAAGGTGGTACCTTAGTTGTCATATTAGCTATATAATTCCAGTCAAATATAAATATTTTAAATAATTAACTGATTTATATCCACTAAAATCACAAGTGTTCCTATTATATGCAGAGATTATTATACGTTCTCTGTTATATGTATATTTATGTTGACATTTCCCAACCGGCACCTGGTAAAGCGTTGCCAGTCCATTAACAAGTCTTAATATCAATGAACGCTTACTATAAAATTGCATGCTATAATTTTCTACCGAATTGGATTTTCAAATTATACTAAAAATATGGCAACGTTTCTAAGTCGGCATAAGTTTTGTTTATAATTACTTTAGTTTTATTTTAGAAGGCGCAATTACTAACTTCAATTTGATTTATACTTTTAATCGCTATTCGTCATCAATATGTCGAGGAAACTTCATCGACCCATTCCATGCGCTGAAATTGTATCAAATGCTGGCTTAAGAGGAAAAATAAAAAGTGTTTACTGCAAAAATTTTGTGTAACTATTCTCCCTTTGTTGTAATGACTGCAAATAAGATTTTAAAACTTTTCCACTTTTAGTACTTACGGGGAGTGTACATTTTATCCAACAGAATACCTGAATGTAATTATAGGACCAAATGGCACTGGAAAATCAACGCTTGTGGCGGCTATAGTGCTTGGCTTAGGTGGTAAACCTGAATTACTATCACGTTCAAGTTCTATTGGTGATTACGTGAAAAATGGGCGCGATGAAGCCGTTATTAAAGTTGAGATCTACCGTGATACATCAGCTAAGTCTGGGATTTTCGAAAGAAGCTTTCCACGCAATGGCAAATCAACATATAAGATTGGGGAAAGTGTTGTGGGGGAGAAAAAATACTTGTCGGAAATAATGGAATTTAAAATTCAAATTGGCAATTTGTGTCAATTTCTGCCGCAAGATAGAGTGCAAGACTTTGCCAAAATGGATCCACAAACAATTTTCATAAATACCGTCAATTCGGTTTGTAGCCAAGAAACGATTAATACTTTTGACGAATTAAAAAAATTGCGGCAAAGCCAGTTGACTGAAGGAGATGGCGTTAAAAAGAAGAAAGAGGAATTAGAGCAATTACAAGTGCACTGCAATACGTAAGTACGCATAAGAAAAGTAAATATTTACCAAACTCTAGCTGCAATTTTACAGACTTGAGCAACGTTTGGACCGTTACAATGAACAACAAGAGTACCAAAATAAATTGGATGTTTGCGAGGCCAAAAAATTGCATCTAGATGCACGTGGTTTAGAAGAACAAAAGAAGCAACAAGTTAACGATTTATCATTAGCTAAACAGAAACTTGAAGAAGAAAATAAGGTATACGACGCTATTATGCGGCGTCAAAGCGATATAGCGAAAACTTCACAGCAACTTGCTAGAGTCGTAGCTCAAAAGGTAACTTTAGCAAAAAAATTAAATAAATAAACAAATTGCATTGCATAAATAAATAAAATAATATTTTAAATTAAAGAAACAAGAAGAGGAAACAATTGCGTCAAAAAAACAGAACGTCGAGGAAAGTATAAAAAATTTAAAAGATCGCATAGAGCAGGCACGAACAATCTATTTGGTTTGTTGACTTCATAACTTTTACTTTAACGTAAAATAATATTTTGCTCTTATAGAAAAAGAAACGCGATAAGGCAGATTACGATAAAGACTTGCAAGAAGAAACTAAAATGTTGAGTTTGCTTCTGCAAGATTTAACTAAAGCAAATGAAAATAATGCTGAAAAAGACTGGAAAGCTGAATTGAATGCACTAGCCCAACAATTACATAATATGAAAGAAGAATTAGGACAACATATGAAAATGCGTTTGGAAATTAACAGCGAATTAGACGAGAAATATGGACCCGAAATTGGTTCTATAAAGAGACGATTAGAGCGAGCAAATGACGTACATGCCCAGAAGTTAGAGGTAAAAAGCGCCACACTCGTATTTTATTTGTTTACATAGCATTTTAAATTCCAACAAACTTTAAAACATTTTAACTATTAGAAACCTAAGAGGAAATTAAGAGAAAAATTCTTATTTTCGCAGTTATTACAAGCAAAATTTCCAGATGTTTATCGAGCAGTGCAATGGTTAACCGATCATCAGCACTTGTTTAGAGGCACTGTTTACAAACCAATGATTTTAGAGGTAAACAAGCAGTATATATTATAAATAAAATTTAAATGAGTTTTTTTTAGTTAAGCGTGCTAGATCCCGAGCATGCCAAATATTTCGAAAACGTAATCAGCATAAGAGATCTACTTGCTTTCACTTGCGAGGACAAAGATGACGTTTCATTGCTTGTAAGTGAGTTATGCGTCAAACAGAAACTTCATATTAATGTTGGGCATGCGCCAGCTTCTAATAGAAGAAACTATCGCCCTGATATACCAATCGAGAGCATAAGGTGCGATTAAATGACGAAACAAATGCGTACTTGATTAATTTTTGTTAAATTTAATTTTTCTTTTTTTAATTATTTTACTTTTATTTCTTCTAATTTTACTTAAATAGATTTTGCGGGTTTACTGCATATTTAATTGACTTGATTGAAGGCCCACCAGCAATAATTAACTACTTATGCAGTCTAAATAGAATACATACGATACCAATTGGCACAGCTGATGTTAATAATAGAACTGATGACATTCCAGACAACATAAATATCTTCTTTGGCGGTAAAATACCTCAAACAAATATTACAAATTTAATATATATTCTTAATAATTGCTATTAATTTTGTATATTAGGTAATCAAAGTTATGCTGTCAGAGTTTCTCGCTATTCCGGTGAAAAATCCATTATGCAAAGGCAAATTAGCGGAAGAAACCTATTGACCAGTAAAAATACAAATGAAATTTTACAAAATGAGGCACGGTAAGCAGTTCAAAATTTGATATAATATACTATTAGCAAGAATTATATATATAGACAAATTTTCCAAAATATGTAGCTTACGTGAATTAATACGTGGCAGCGATGTGCTGAAGAACAAACGTACGGCTTTGGAAGCGAAAATCGAAGAAATAAAGATTAAACGCGAAGATATACTGGCCAAAATTCGGACAATCAAGAGCAAACTGGAGGAGAGACCCAAATTAGAGGAGCAGTGTCGGCGACAAAATGACAAAGTGAAACAACTGAAAAACAACGTCATCAGTGCGTGAACGCCCTTAATTCAATAACAAAATAAAAAAATATATTGTTTATGTATTGTAGGCTTACCCGAATTGGAGCAAGAATTCACACAGAAAGTGAAAAATTGTTTACAGCAAATCATGCAGTTACAAAATGAAAAAATTCAGATTTTAAAAAAGTTGCAACAGATTTTGGTTGATAAAAAAGTCGCCGTTGTGAAAGAACGCATATTTAAGCAAGAAAATGAAGAGTTGATTAACAACATAAAGGAAGCCAAAGATAATCAGGTTCAGGCGATGGTAATTTGCATGTTCTTATAACTATGGTTTGTTATGTAAGACTGTAATTTCATTTACGTTTTTTGATTAGCGCATGGTCGAAACCGTAACACGAGCATTAGAGAAGACTCAACAGCAATTGGAAACAAAAGTTGCAGAGGCTAGAAAAGCTAAAAAAGACTGCAAATCACTCGAGCTCTTCAATCTGCTGCCAGATACTATGGACGAATTGAAGGAAGCCATAAATGAATATAAAGCACGTTTAGAGTGCATGGGAGATGTGGATCAGAATGTACATACTCCGACATTATAGTTTACTTCATTTATGTGAATATAAGTATATGTATATATATATAAATATTTTCTTTTACAATTAGATCGCGGCTGAATTCAGGCAGAAATGTGCTGATATTGAAAGACTTAAGAATGAAATGCAGAATGCCGAACATAATCGCCACGGCCTGGCTGCGCAGATAAATACACTGCATGAGCGTTGGTATCCCGAAATCGAAAACATTGTGGTGACGCTTAATAAACATTTCAGTGATTTTATGACTTCTATGAATTACGTGGGTGAAGTGCAGCTGCTCAGGCGCGATGAGGTACATACATAAACATTCACATTGAATTTTTAAGCTCTTTCCCTAATAATTTCGTTTTTCAGCACGATTACGATACGTACGGCATACAAATCATGGTACAGTATCGTAGTAACGCGCAATTGCAGGCGCTAGATCGGCACACTCAGTCTGGCGGCGAGCGCGCAGTTGCGATTGCGACCTACACTCTTTCACTTCAGCACATTACACACGTTCCTTTCCGGTAAAACTGCTGCTGCCTTTATGAAAATGCTTGCAACTATTTACCGGTTTTTATTATCATTACAGCTGTGTGGATGAAATCAATCAAGGCATGGACGCTAACAATGAGCGAAAGATATTTGAAATGCTTGTGAAGGAAACAACGCAAGTTGGACGTGCACAATATTTTTTCGTTACCCCAAAGGTATGTACATTTGTGTTTTTTCTGTGAGTGCTTGCTCTCTATATGCCTAATGTTCGAATTTGTTTCAGCTTTTGCCGAACCTGATGTATAACGAACGCATGTCGGTGCACATAGTATTCAATAGCAAAATGGTAGAATCTAAAAACACCTTTGCATTCCAAATATAATGTATTCGATTTTATTAATATTTTTTTATACTCATTATTTAGTATTGTTAATTCTTAAAAACAAATATATGATTCAAAAAAGAAAATCGTTATTGCCTAAATCTACTTTTTGTTGATGTTAGTTTTAGAGGTCAATCACCTTTCACAGGGGAATTTCTCTTATGATAGAAAGGGTAAGACAGAATCTTTATTTTGATATATTTTCCTACATTTAACCAAGTCCAACAATCTTTGTTAACAATTGAAGGATTGACTGTTTTGTTAGCATTTTATGGAGTCAATGACCCCGTTGTTTACATTTTGGCAAGGTCATTGACCCCGTTGTTTACATATTGCCAAGGTTATTGACCTGTTTGTTTACATTTAGCAAAGTCCACAACCATTGTTTACACGTAGACATTTATCTTTACATTTTATGTGGTCAATGACCCCTTTGTTTACATTTGGGGTCATTAACCTTTTTGCTTATATTTTATGGGGTCAGTGACCCCCCTGTTTACATTTGAGGTCAATGTCCTTTTGTTTACATTTTATGAGGTCATTGTCCTTTTTGTTTACATTTTGCAAAGTTCACAACCATTCTTTACATTTAGCCGAGAGCACAACCCTTGTTTACATTTCTGTCATTGACCCTTTTGTTTACATTTTATGGGGTCAATTAACCCTTTTTTTGTGGTATTGACCTTTTTGTTTACATTTGTCAAAGTTCACAACCACTACTTACATTTAGACAAGACTTTCTTTGCATTTGGGTTCAATGACGCAAAGCCTTCTGATTCAGATCATTCAGTTTGCATGGGCTAATGCACAAATGACGAGCTTCTCGATGAAAAACTGCGGTATGCAAAGTTTCATATCGATATCTTAAAAACTGAAGAACTAGTTCGCATATACGAGGAATGTTCAGAAAATAACGGAACTTTTAAATCACGTTTTTGAAAAGCCGAATTGTTAAATTCCTTTTTACTATCGTCTGCCGAGTATGGGGGCATTCAGCAGCGTTGTCAATTAAATCAGAAAAGAGTTCTAGCGAGCTCGTGAAAACTTAATAATCCTAACCCAATTACGTTCTTAGTAATCTGTACTCGCCACACTGAACACTTTTTCTGCATTCAACGAGAGCCATAAATAGAAATCACACCATTACATACCTTACCATACTCTTAAATAAGAAGTTACTTAAAGACTTTGTTATAAGAGTTATAAGCCATGATTCCAATGCCAGATGATGTATGCTGATGGTAAAGAACTCACTCTAAAATATTACTTACAGCACTTACATATTTGAGGCGCAGTTAGTCTGAAGAATTAACGGCCATTTTGCTTTAAACAGCACACATGTATACATACATATATGTACGAGTATGGTATATAGATACAAGTATATTTAGAAAAACTGAGGCACGCCAGGATCTCGTACTTACTATAAGTCTTAACATTTAATATAGTAATATAACTACATTGGGGTTGCGAGCAAACCGAAATCCTTTCGCTGATTTGCATGCAGCACCGCAAATGGGGGGTCGGAGTAGCTATAGCAACCTCGTTCTATATCTATGTAAACAAAACTCGAATACTGTGCCTCCTTTGAATTATCATATTGCTGGCGACTGGCGACTTCCACATGCCAACGAAGTGATGTTAAACACGCACTCACCTTGCGGTTTCCCTTGTCACCCTCATTGTCCTTATGAAAGTGCTTTATGTGCTTGGGGTTAGTGCAAAGCTTTCCGGCATTCAAATTACGGATATTTAGTTAGCATTTTGCCATCGCTCGTATAAAGTGACAATTATTGTAGTTTGAAAAGTCAGAATATTCTAATTTGTAAACAAGAAAGTACTGTTCTTGCAGTAAATCAGTAAAATTTAAATAAAATGTGGCTTTTTGTAAAACAGTGCTTCCTTTGCGTAAACCTGTTCTTCCCAGTGTTGGCAGTTTTCGCTTCTGGACACGGAAACGCCCAGACCACATTACTATTAGCCAATTCAAGTCACACCACATACAGTTTCCATCAAATGAGGGAGTGTAAACATGATGAGTTTTATGATTTGGACACATTTTCATGTATGGCCTGCGGCAAGGAGGACAAAGACTTGCAATCAACGCCAGATAGTAAGTATTGATTAAACAGATGCAAATGCAAAACTCACTACCCTAGGATATGGGGTTTATTTTTAAAATGTTTATACATGTGCAGCGCGCTGTATTCACACTTACATACATACGTTCCTTATGTATTTATGTCAGCTCACATGTGCTTCCCCTGCGCTCAACTCTACTGTTTTACTTTAGAACTATGCTGAACCGCTAATTCGCTGACGGTTTTCTTTCAAGGAACTGTTATTTTTCAACAGTATGTTGATGTACAACGAGTCGTCAATCGTTGGATTTGATACTTAAGTCTGCCCAGTCCCATACCAGTGCAAAAACGAATGTAAAACAGATCTAGGTGGTTCGCGCACCAACTATTTAAAAATTGGTAACAGCTTTTCGATCTAGCTTGATGTCTAGTTGTAAACTAATATATTTATTAAAAAGTTTGGTGTTTTCTTTTGGGCATTACAAGCGTAAGTCGATCTGCACGGGCATGACTCTATGCACTCGGTCCTTTTATTGGATGCGTGAGTGCCCTTGCTTCTGTTGTCCACCCTTGGGTATTCAGTTGAAGATCTTGCAGGGAACGGATAACGTGAATACTTTAAGTGCATTTTCATCTCAGTTCGTCGTCATCTATGTTTCTTCTGCTTTATTGACGTAGACAACGCTTACGCGGTTATAGCCGAGTTTACAACAGCACGTTAGTCGTTCTGCCTTTTCGCTGTTTGGCGCCAATTGGAAATTCCAAGTGTAGCCAGGTCCTTCTCCATCTAATCTCATCAACGGAGTGGAGATCTTTTTCTCCCTTTATTCCCCCGGCGACAATTGCGTCGAATACTCTCACAGCTGGAGTTTTTTCATCCATGCGAACGACTTGATCTAGCCAGCACAGCCGCTATCTCTTAATTCACTGTTTCTGGGTCGGCAGTGATAAAGAGTTCTATGAGCATATTTTTCGTTCGTGGAGAGCGGAATAAATTGTCGACCAATCGCGAAGCACAATAGCAGGCCACTAAGCTTTCACTTGTTGTTCTGTGCGGAAAAAGGCTGCGTTGACGGTTCTGTTACTAAAGCCAATGAGATCATTGTCATTACGTCAAGGTCATCTGCGTACCAAGGTAAAATGGTTCTTTTGGAGTGGTAGTAGCACTGCTTTCAGATTTTTTAACATTATATTGGAAAAAGTGCAAGAAAGGAAATTATCCTGTCTAAAATGCCGTCTGGTATCGAACGCTCCACTGCTGGATACCAGCTTATATCAGACCCACATCAACTTCGTCTTAATTAGCGTTGCAGAAGACTACACGCGTCTACGACGTCACAAATGAACGCAATTCTAAGACAAAATGAAAGTCCTCTTTTGTTTGGATTTTCCATGATAGGGGAGCTATATCCTGTAAAATAACCTATAAAATATTCACAACATCTTATTTCTCTCAAAGCTAACACATCTTCTGGATAATTCTGTACTAGAAACTGTTCCTATATACATATATCTAGGTTTTTTGGACCAGGTTAAATCCGGCCAGTGTCAGTCCATGACGCTAAGAAGCCAGATTTTGCCGACGGTGGAACCAAAGTTTTATTTTTTCATAAATTATTGTTCAAGTCACCTAGTATGATTGTGGCATTGTCATTGGTACAACGTTTCTATTGTTGTGGACTCCATGCGTTCATAGAAAAAATCTGTAGTTCTGCCGTTTCAAAGGTCTAAATGACATACCCAATATCCATTTCTCTAACTTTCACCATTAATAAAAAGAACAACTATTACTAATTTCAGAGTTCTCCTGCGAGTGCGTTGCCAATTATGTCACTATTGCGCTCTACGACACGCAACACCACAATCCGTTATGCGCAGAGAAGTGCTCAGACATATTATCCACCCACAAAGGTTGTCAAGTTGTAACCGCTAATAGCAGTAAAACACATTGTGAATTTAAATTAGTTAACTTTACTGATCCCAACAACGACTTCACGCCACGATCGGTTGCTTCAACGAGGCCAATCCGCTTAACACCTGCCGGCATGCACGCGAATGGTATTTGCAATATTTGCGATTTGAAATATAACTACCGTTATCTGGACTACTGCATTGCGAATGCGGTGCTCAAGCCATATTTGAAATACAACTCTTTTTGGCAATCGACCAGCGCTAACGCCGTACACTTTGGCGACCTAAAGTTCGTGGTCTTCTTCTGTTTGGCTCTACGCAATAACACTGCCTGCAGCCAGCTGGCGAATCTCTGTATAATGTCGCACTACTCGTCGGATAAGAATTCACCTTGCAGTGCGTTTCTGCTAACACAAGTCTCCGATGTGGCCGTCAAGTATGCCAGCATGGACGAGCACTTGCAGGCGACGAAGCCATCGTTGTTCTACAAAAAAGGCAAAGAGACCGCCAAAATGCTAACGGAGCCGCTGGGCGTAAGTGTGAGTATCCATACTGCTGCATTTTCACTCGTTACTCTCCAGTGATTCAGAAACATAACCACGAGTACATAAACCCATGTGTATAAACTGCATTTCTTGTTTCAGCCGAAGCAGCTGCAACTTTTCAGCACTGCTTATCATTTGGACGGCAGCTTGCGTCGCTGGGGTGCATTCAAAATGAGTCATGTGAATTTATGCCAAATGCATGCTCAAAGCGATGCCGCCGATTGGAAACCGCAACAGGAAATACAATTTGCACGCTTCAGCAAACCGATTCGCTGCGAATTGACTGTGGAGAATCTGATTGATTTGGCTAAAATATACGCGAATAATAACTTTTTGGGTTTATTTTTGAATATATCGCGTGAAACGAGTTCCGTTGTAAAAAGTGTTAGTTTGGAAGCGTTGCCGATTTTAATTGAGGACGTAGCACCTGAAAATTTGGTAAGTGTGAAAAATTTATAAATATTTGTATGAGGGCAAATTTAAAATCAAATGAAATGGAGGGTAAAGAGTAGAGTGGAAATCCGGTATGCCTTTGAAAAATGTTCGGAAACCGCTATATGACTTGCTGGATCTTTCGTCTTCCGTTGGAACTGTGCCTTTATTTTCGATCGTGGGATTCTGCATCTTTCGCAATAAATATAATTTCGCCCAATTTTGTTGCGCTTTCGCCCAATTTTGTTGCGCTTTCTTCTTCAACTAGTACTGCTTAAGCATGAGTCGACTATAACACTTAAAACATCACAAGATGGTATATGAGATTGTACGAAATCCTCTGTATGTCACCGTATACTCTCATCCAAGTGGAAGAGTTTCTTCCTTCAACACACAGTCTTCTAAAAAGAAGCTAAGCCTATTATAAATCAAGACATTAGGCAGAAAAGAGTACAGATATCCATACAACGCACCGTTGAAATCAAAGCTAGCCTACGGAGACTATAAGACGGGTTAAAAACTTCGAAGAGTGTGCTGTAGACCACTTCTTACAATACTCTATTTTCGCTGTTATAACGGTACTATGAATCCTTCTTCTTTACAGCGCGCTGCAGCGGCAGAGTGGCAATTGGTAAAACGTTTCCAGCTTATCGAAGCCCAACCCCGACATGCCCGAATCCATGATCAGCAGTCGAAGTATGAAGACGACTTTAAGCTCTCGCTATACCGCAGCATAAGATATGTGGAGTCCTTCGAAATGCATTACGAAATTCATGATCGCAATCAGATCGGTATACCGCTAGTGAAGCTGCGCTATCGGCATGTTGACTTGAGCGCCAATGCAACACTGAATGCTGTGCATCCATTTAAATTGCAAATCACTTTCGAGCGCATCGGAGAGGCCACACAAAGGAAGTTCATGTTTGAAGTGATGCTGCCGGCCCTCTTATTCATCGCATTAACGATGGCTATGCTGCAAATGCTTAACTATAGGAAACGCCATAACGCACTAACAACAACAACAGCTGCGACAACTGAATGCTGCACACCATCCTCTTGTTTGCTGGAATTCCTGTTGCACTTCAGCTCTTACGCAGCTAATGCAGCACTGTTGAGCTTTGTACTCTACATTCTCGTCTATCCAGTGCAATTTCTCACACAGCGCTCCGTTGCGATCACATTGCCAATCATGAAAGACGATCAACGCTCATTGCAAATTCTAATTTATGCAGCCGTTCTTTTGAAGGTAATACGCTCGAGTGCTTCTTACTTGCAATTGAGACTGTGATTCATTAGGTCTATTTTATTTCAAGTTGACATTTATTTGCGTGCATTTTTGGCGAATCAGTCACTTTGATCTGTTTCTCATTGACTGGGAGCGTCCGCGTAGTTGTGAGGCTAATCACTTCACTTTGAAGAATAATCTGGAGACGTCATCCGTGTGCTCTAGTGTGCGCACATTTGCCACTGAGAATATTTCGACGTGGCGCATAATTTTCATAGCAAATGAATGGATACGTTTGAGTGCGAAACAGAAACATTCCACAGCCTGGCAGGGTCTATTGGTACTACCATTGGTTCAGGTTGTTGCTTGTCATATATTTATGCTTATAAGGGTGTCTTAAATGCATTTGAATTCGTATTTTTCCTTTGCAGGTTTTCTTGACAGCTCGTTGGATCAGTCAAGACCTAGCTCTACAGTTGTTCTTCATTGTTTCTATCAGCCTATTGATCTACAGTATGCAGTTGCTAGTGTGCAGTTTTGTCTTTAACCGACTTTTTGGTGATCCTCTGCAAAAATTCATCGATCTCTGTTCGCTGTCTAATATATCTGTTTTCATGCTATTGGAGCAAAGCTTCGGGTTCTATATACATGGCAGATCTCCTAATGGTTTTGCGGATACTGATATGTATTCGATGCTGGCTCAGATGCATCGAAACTCGCAGCATCGCTGCAGTCGCAAAGGTTTATTGGGCGATTCGGATCAGCAGAGTTATATAATTTTGCCGCCTTTGAATTTACGGTAAGTCCTGTATGAATTCTTTTGTAAAGGATAAGGATGAACCAATTCGAAGTTCCCTACTTCCTACTTTGACTGGCAACCGGCGAATGACACGCGTGATATTTTGCTCCAAAGTTTGTATCGAAGTCCGCATAGACTTTAGACTTTACATATCCCCACAAGAAAAAGTCTAACGATGTGATATCACACTATCTTGGTGGCTAATCGATCGTCCCCAAAACGTAAAACCACGATACCGGTCGACACTGACGGTTACGTTCTCATCGTCATTGTTTTTGAAGAAATATAGACCGATGATTTCATCTTCTTGAAACTTTTCAAGAGTCCATAGAGCGAAGCGCGGTCACTTAGGAACGTCGAGCGACTTTAGTTCTTGTACAAACTGTATTGTCCGTACGTCAGTCCGAGTTGCTGCGAACGGTACCAAATCGACCCCCCCACTCACTCTCTCTCAGCTACGGCTGTTATATTTTCTTCACTGCGTGCTGGTCTATTTGGTAGAATATTATCCAATAATGAATGCTGGGTGTCAGGATGGGTGATAGTGTTTTGCGGATAGTACGTTCAGTGTGCCGATTATGTTCTCAAGAAAGGCTATTGAGACAAATACCTTTACGGATGATCCAACGTTATAAATAATTTCTCATTTTTTCGGTATTATTTTTTGACAGAATTTACTTTGAGAAGTTGTTGGCGCCTTATCAACGCTCCTATAGCATATCCCAAGCACATTTCCAGAAAGAAATCAACACGATCGATGCGGCAATGGAACGCAGCGCAGCGACTTTCAATAATCTAAATCGATTTCTGTGCGCTTTCATAGATCACGTAAGTATAAGGTTATTGAAAATATTGCAAATAACGGTAGCAAAAGCTTTCGTACCATTGTAAACCACAATGGGTTGTGCTTTCATTGCTTACAGGCTATCAAGGATATGGATTATATAATAAAGGAGAAAACTTTCATTGAGAAACTATTAAACTGCGAATGTGATAATTATTTAACGGAAAGTAAGTGCATCAGTTAACGGTACATATTTAAAGAAAATAACAGAGAGGGCTATATCGCGTTCTTTAAACACCAAAGAAATTTTTCAAAAAATTATTAATTTAATTTTTTTTCTTCTTTTTGATTTTCATTTTCGAATTTTCAGACAAGGGCACATTCTATATCGATAATGCAAAATCGTTTGACCAATTACTGCTATACGGCAACAGTTTAAATATCTTCATAATGGAATTGGCCTCGCTTCTAGCGCTTTATATGCTGACAAATAATTTAATAGCAGCTGTGGCAATCGTTTATATACTCAATAAGGTGTGTATATCTGAAAATATATACACGTGACCGCACAGAACTATGTACAGTTGCAAAGGAAAACGTCCAAAAAGTCCTACAAAAAGATTGTTTGGAATATTAAAGTTTAAAAAATTTATGTTGTTATTGTGACTCCAGTAGAAAATATTACGTGAATGTTATTGTGGCACGCTTCTGGTGCGCAAAAATCTTTTCGTAGTTATAAATGCGAATCTTACGAAGTTACTCAAGCCCACGCTAAAGACAGGAGCGCCAAATAAGCCGTTGCCTGACGCTGTTTGTCATAGTTTACCTATTTCATAAACACAGATATTTTATGTATGTATTACTTTTTTTACAGCTGCTCCAACATATCTACACAAATTGGCTACGCCAAAATGTAACAACGAAGACTTCCATTGATCAACGCTTTCTAATGTAAAGAAAATGGTGCTTTGCGACAAAATGACTTTAAAAAACGCAACTTTAGCAGAAATATCATTAAAATATTTATATTTTGCTGGAACCTAACGAATTCGCGAAAATAGTCAAACTCCAGTTATTGTTTTACATTAAATATTCAGTTGTTTATTAATTCATATGCTTTTGCTTAGAAATAGTGCAGTAGACATTAGAGTTCATAACATATCTCACATGCATACGCACACAGACATATGCATGCACATGTATTGCCTAAACTAGAGCACCATCTGCTCATCATGGTAATCAACACTTCGCTCACATTAGCATTACTACTTTGCCAATGTTTATAAATTATAGGTAAACCTATCTCTACGATAAAATCTACATAGTTTAGTTTGTCAACTGCACAAATACATTCACATGCATTTATACATACATATCGCATGTGTGTGTATGTGTTTTTGAAGTAAGGTGCTAGAGAATGCTTATATAAAATCATTATGTAAATGTACATAATAAATTTGCATAGGTATGTATGTATGTATGTATGTATGTGCTCATGCAATTGCGACGAACTGAAGTTGCTACAAATTGCTGCACACAAATTAATAAGCCTTCCATTAGCTTGTCTCATAATTTGACAGCAATTTTGTACATTGTACATTGTAAAGGTCTTCCCTTCGGACATTACATGTTTGTGTATGTGTGCTTAATTATGCATATTCAGTATTTGATCGTGTTGTGTTTATTAGTGAGTGTAAACTATAGTCTTAAATAGCAAAAACAAAAGTAATAGTAATAATAATAATAATAATAATAATAATAATAATAATAATGAGAAAATTACTGGCATGTACAATTTGCATAAAATATTAAATAAAATTCTTAAATAACACGCATTTGAGTTTCACTGCTATTTAATTTCTATTATATTTTAGTATGCGTTCTTGTGTCTATATAGTGGTCATGATGAACTGGACAGCAGTTATGTATAGCTATGTATACTAAATATATCAAAATCGAAAATAAAGTCTGAGTGGAAATTAAAATACTATATTATATTATGTTAAATACTTTGTTTGTAGCAATATTGTGGTTCTACTTTAACTTGGTTATTTGGAGTAGTTTACCAAACTTGTGCCTTAAGCTAACTTGTTTACATGTTAAATACTTTGTATGAGGAGTTTAATTACAATAATTCTACGCTATGCTTTTATTTATATTTATAATTTATATAATTTGTGGCTTTGCACTGCCATAGTCTATTTAGTATATTTGCAATTGCAGAAATAAAGATTTAGGCTCGTATAAATATAGCGCAAGAATTTGCACGTGCGCAATGCAGACAAAAATCAGTTTTACTATTTGTATATATAATTATAAGCACTGAAATGTTCTTGTCAGCGATCTTTGCAAAAGTTTTCCATACATTTTCTATTTCGGTCTTCTAATGTTTTAATTTATCACAAACTTACGATTTATCGAAAAGCTGCCAAATAAGGTTTCTGGCTTTATGTATATAAGTGCAATGAAAATGCGTTATGACAAACTGCAAAAATAATATATGACGAGGTTAGAAATGTCATGAGAAACATCCGCTGCATAAACAGTTAGGTATTAGGTTTTCAAACACATTTTAAGTGCTAATTTGCTTAAAAATTTCTTTGATAGTAGCGATATGGTTGAAAAATTGGTCTGCCTCAATGTCATGTGTAATACTTAAGTTACAAATCAAATGATGTGCAGGGAATTGGACTTTGCTAAAACTATGGTCCATTATGTTTCTTATGTAAACCTTGCGCAGCGACGTCATGTTGCCCGTTTTAGTACCTAATTTTAATAAGTGCTGGTAATTTAGTCTCCTGCGGTAATTAAACAATTGTCTTTTTTACAATTTTGCTTAATAGTAATAAGTGTTAGTTATTCTCACGCATTTACGGTACTTTCAAAATGTAACGGTTACATATGAACATATATTAGTGGCATGGTGTGGCATTTCGCTGATAGTTGTTTTTGTTGCTATAGAAATATTTATTAATATGTAGGTATATTGCATTGTTTGCTTTTGTTTTTGATTCCAAGTTCGTTAGTATGTTTTGGTAATTTATATATATATATATATTTTTTTTTTATTTACAATTGAGTATGCGTATGACGTGCGCAACTAATGTAGAGTTATTTGCGAATTTTTCTATACAATGAAGATGTGTTTATTCCTTGTTCTTCACATTCTTAAAACTATTTTAGGGTGCAGCTTTAGTTTATATAATATTAATAAGTGTATTTTATTTTTGTAAACAGTATTAACTACTATAGTGTGTGTGTATGTGTTTTTTTTTTTAGTTCAAAAGTGTATTTTTTGTTTTTCTTTTTACTTTTAGTAATCTAATTAAATTTACAACATATTAGTATTAGTTAATTTCAAAACGATGTCTTTCAAATAATGTCTATACTTAAACAGTTAGTGGTTTTCATCAAACGTTTATTGTTGTCATTAGTATGAGGAAGCTTCTCAATGTCAAGCCAGCTTACCATTACGCAGTGCGCGTGCGCAGTGACATTTTTTGTGTGTAAATTCGATGATGCCAATAAAATCCTTGTAAATATTATGCTCAGTGAGTACAATTTTTTGCACTAAATAGCTCAGCAACGATACGTATTTTGAGGTAAAAAAAAACAAACCAAACAAGAAAATATTTATTATTTTGCTATGATTTTGCATGTGTTTTGTTTATCTTGCAAATGCGTAGTTTTAGCTTTGCTTCAAGTTATTTTGCTGCGCATCTTTTCACTAATTTTGTGCATTAGCGTTAACAATTTTGAAAGTCCTTGTTTTTGTCATCACATTTCGCCTTTATGACTGGCCATTAGAAAAGCAGATTCGGCTGCGTCTGCGGTGGGCAACATAGGCTAAGGAGCGCGAGCAATTCCTCGCTTTCATTGCCATTGTTGATTGTTGCTAGCATGCTGTTAAGTAGCTGATTAAATTTATCCTATTCGGTTAGTTTACGTGATCTTTTCGCCGGAATGCACGAGTCATCCTCCAGCCGGAATTCTGCAATGCAACTCTTTCTACCATTCTCCATAGCTGCAATAACACCGGGTGAAGCCGAGGGGCCGGTTGCTAGATTCATGAGACCTGGCGAAGCTGCAGACGATGTGGAAGCACTATTATTGCTGATACTGGCGGAATTGTTGCTGTTTGTGTTGGCACTGCCATTGGTCATGTTTGAATTTGTCTTGCTGGCGAAGTTTGGCAACCATTTGGATAGTTGTTCCTCGAAAAAGTTCTCCAAATATTTTGCATTTGTGAATGTTTTTGAGTCCTCCTGTAGTAAAAGAAAATCCGTTATTTACAAGTTCACGCAAAAATATAAATAAACATTTGGCTTGTTGGAATAATCACGAAATACTTACTTGATAGAAGAGATAAGTATTTTTAAATATTAGACGCACATCTGATACAAAGCCAGCGATATCCTTATAATGATTTGGACTGGTCGGATCTAATCGTGTACGTATAACATCCAAAGACATGGGACTACAAAATGTGTGAGAGAAATTACTTTATGATTGCTTACAAGAATTGCGGCGCAGGTTGTGAAATCTTACTTGCAAATAATTTCATAGTAGGCTGTATTGGTAGGCGGCTCCGGCTCGCGAAAATGTAGACTCTGTTCGTACTGGCAATACAATTCGAGACAAATGCGTTGCATGATCTGCAGTTCCAGCCGACTTAATTCGCCCGGTGCTTTCTGTGTGTTGTCGGTGTTGTTAGCCAGCTCTTTGAGGTTCACGCACAATAGACATTGCCAACTTTCGCTTTCGTCCGGCAACGAACTGATGGCGGGTATGTGACAATTCTGATGGAATACTTTCGGGCACTTGTCGCAGCACATGAGCTCCCCACCGTCAAGGCAAACGGCACACCAATCTTCGTTCGGGTCGTCTTTTTGATCATTTTTAGTATTAACTAATTAGTTTTCAGTTTATTCGAGCAAGTTTATGAAATATTTTTGTATTTGTATGTATAAAGATGTTTTTTTTTTCATTTTTTTTTTTATTATTTGTTTGTTTTTGATTTTGGCATTAATGATTAGTATGCATTATTTAAAGAGACGGAAGTTTAATTCGGTTACGATACGATTTGATTCGATATGTTTGGAAAAGAAACAAACAAAGCAAAGTTACATGAAATTGTAGATTAAACCAGCATATTACGTATGAAAAATACACATATTGTAGATTTTCGACTAGTAATATACGAATAAACAACACTAAAAGCTGGAAAACTTTTCGATAGCTTGGAATTTATGTATGCAATGAAGTTAACTGTATAGTTTTGTTGTATGTGTGCCAATTAAAAGCAAGTTTTCCAGCAGCGCATAATATTTAAAATACGAATGAATTGAATGACGGGAAAACAAATGCAAAATTAAGTTTGTAATCGCATATGTAATCAATGAAATGATGACAAAACAAAATTTTGTTGTTTCAATATTGCTGAATCGAAATTAAATCAAGCTCATATTCGATTACAAACAAACATAAACATATACAACAGTAACACAATACTATATTTCTGCTTGGTAACAATTTGCTTACCTTCTTGAGTATTGGATAGGTCTGTTGAGCTGTGCACTTGCGGCGATGTGGTTTTGGTACGTCCCTCCGGCAGCACCTGAACACCATTCGAATCCAATTTGGCAATGGTAGCTATTAGATCGTTTATGGAATCATCACGGACCTTGTCAATCGGTTCAGTGAAATCTTTTGCGTTCTATATTTTGGAAAAAAATTAAGTATACAACAATTTTAGTATAGCACTGAGCAAAGCATCGGCGCAACTGTGTTGCGTGAGTGCTTAGATATGCAAATGATCCTACTGCCCACCTCGTTAGTGCTCGGGCTCGGCGTCTTTGGATTCGTTGATGTGACATTGGGTAAGATGGAAACAGCTGGTCCGAGCCCAAGCGAAGCTGCATGTAAGCTAGACGCACTATTGCTTTGCATACTATGTGCCGACGAGCTGCCATTTGGTGTGGTATTCTTTAGAGTATTTGGAGATTTTAAGGAAATTTTAAAGTTCTCTGTTTGACGGCCGTTGGCAAACTGCATTAGAGGACCTTGTTGTGGGCAAGCTAAGTAAAAAATAATACATTAGGATCGAATATATGCATACATTAATGTGCAAATATTGATGTACCGTTCGTCTGTTGCGCTGATTGAGGTATGTGCCATTTGGCCATGCTGTGCATGCTACTCAAGCTACTGTTCATTTGTGGCGCGGTTTGTGGCGGCCCGGGACTGAAGCCAGGCTGACTCCCATGAAACCCCAGGTTCTACAAAATATTATTTGAAATTTAGAAAATCAAAAAATCTCAACAAAATCAATTTTTGCTCACATTCTGCATGGGATTGGGCATGATTTGAGGTCGCTGCATGGGGTTTGGTGACGGTATTTGACTGCCGCATGGACCACCAGGACCGCCCGCGCTTGACATGGCCGCTACAGCGGCCTGCTGTTGCGCGTGACTCGACATGCGTTGATAGTTCTGGAAGCGCGCAGTATTGTTTATATAATTCGGGTTATTCGGTCCACCAGGCGTATTCTGCGGATAATTCTGATGTTGTTGGCCTGGAGGACCGCCCATAAAATGCGGCCTCATTTGGGTATTCATTTGCTGGTGTGGTGAAGCTGCGCCTTGTGGGCCACCGGGATAATTCGGCGGACCATTAAATGATATATGAGCTTGATTGGAACTCTGAGCTGCTTGATTATTTAGAAGGCCACGCAAGCTCATGTCTAAAAAATCAAGCAAAAGAAATAATGCTGGAATTAAAAGAAATATAATAATGACTTACCCATATTTTGAGGATGTGTTGAGGAACTAACATGTGGTTGACCTTGACGTTGCATACCCGGTGGCATTGCGCCGAAACGTACTGTAAACGATAAATGAAAATAAATTATATTAGACAATTGTTTAATTAAATGGAGGTTACATAATTTGATTAGCGTATAAATGAGATGGATGTAGTAATAAATTGCGAACGACATGCTGGCGTACCCTTACCTGCGCCTTCGGCAGCATAGTTTCGATTCATTTGCATGTTGTTAAATTGTTGTTGTGCCGAAGAGCTGTTATTGTATATTGGCGGTCCATTCTGAGGTCCATATCCACTTGGCGGTCCAGTGGGAGACATGCCAGCGGGCATACCTGGTGGAAGACCAGGCCGTAATGGTGGCGCCATATTGGGGCTTGGCTGTTGGCGTGGCGGTCCATTGGTGGATGGCGCTGGTGGATATGGTTTACCGTCCACAATAACAGTGCCGAGTTGAGAAATAACTGCAATAAAAGACAATGATATGTTTGAATCGAAATGTATAAAATTCTATCTTAGCCGGAGATATTATTTTTCTTTTCATGACTCCCCATTGTTAATATCTTATTTGAAAGTAGTTTTGCAACCAATTGAAATTAATTTAACAAAACAGTAATAATTTAATTGCTCCTACCTTTTTGCAGTTCAGAGACTTGATTTAACTGTACTTGGATGCGCACAGGAATTTCTGGATTTGGTATGTCTGCTCGCTGACACTTCAGTTTCTGCAAATGTCGCACCAAGGATTTTTTACTCGACAAAATCGCATAATCGCTGCCCTTCTCCATAGCATTCTCCATAAACTCGATGCAGTGATCGGTGTTGTCGGATAACAGCTGCAACGCGTCCTTCTTCTCGATCAAAACCTTCATTTTTGTGTCGCATACTTCATTTAGACGCATAGCCAACTGCTTGCCGCGCATATTAACTGTATTTGTGATCTTCACCACCATTGCAGTGATCTCTTTAATAAGATCCTTCTTACGATCGGCAATTTGCTTTTGTCGATCGTCAATCACTTTTGTGGCAGATGAGAGCAGGAAGCGCTTATAGTTGATTTCCGAGACGAGCGTTTTTAACGCTTGACGCGTCTCGGTGGCAATTTCATGCGCAAATTTATATTTGTGATCGCGATGATCGCTGAGCTGACAATCACGGCATGTCAACTTGTCGCACGTCTCACAGAACAGCGACAGTTTCTCTTGCGGATGTAGATGACACATGTGTAGCTTATCTATACCAGCAGCACCAGGCAATTGTTCATTATTGGCTTCCTCCTTTGGCTTAATTGTGTGATCCTTGGTGATTTTAAGACGTTGATGCGCCTGCACACAACTGTCACAGATATATTCGGAACAATCGACACACCATGATGTCGCTATAGCATTATCCGAACAACTGCTACAAGTGATATTGGCTGTAACGGTCGCTTTGGATGCATCTGTGGAATTGCCATCGGCCAAACTGTTATCACCAGCGGCTGTACATTGTTCGATCAAAAATTGATTATCAATGATAAACTCATTCTGTGAGGCCATATTACAAACGGGGCAATGTATAAGTGGCGGCATGGTGCGATCGAGCTCAGAGAATTTGGTATTCACACATTGTGAGCAGGAAACATGCAGACACTCCAAGAGTTTGGGGCGATCATTGATGCTCAGCAATTGACTGCACCATACACATTTGAGTAGAGCAAATTTTGTGGAAGCTGATGATGAGGACTCCGACTGAAAATTGATGTTATTAAAGTTGTTCATTATTTAAAGGGAATTTTTAGTATATACATACGTATTTAATATATAACATACTTAAATATATGAACTGTATAATAATACTTTATTCAGAAAGATACTTATCGATGAATAAACTTTGATCGAAGAGTGATTTATAAAATTTGTTAAATATAAAAAAAAAACTCCATTGTTTGTAGAAAAAGGTGAATAAAAATTTCTTAATTTTATATACCTGTATGTCAGCCCACAGATTTTGGTTAATCAAATCTCATATGATATATGACATCAAATTTATCGCAAGGACAATCAAGTAATCAAGGAAAGTGTAAGCAATTACTGATAAGATACTAATTTATCAATGTCAATATAATTTCCTAGCTTTAGTGGACAAATATAGATAACTTATCGCACGTAAACAAGCGCAATATCAATTGCTATATAGTTATCCTAAAGAGCTTTGTTATATACAAAATCTGATATCTTCGTTATAAAAGTGATAAAGCTAACGTTTTTATGCAATAAATTGAAATAGTGTCATAAATATTTTGAAAATATTACAAATTTTTACTATCAGTTTGTGTTATATCCCAAATTGACAGATGAAGTCAGAAGTCAGGCATGTTAGTGAGTAACAACAGCTGTTTTTATTATTATTAAGAAATAAACTCAATATTTCAAAACGAACAAATAAAAAAATCAAATGAGTAATAAAATAATGATTTTCACTCTGTTGCTATCTGAAGTAGTCAATTTTCGAAAACTGGAGAATCTGTGAAACTGAATTATCGCAAGGAATTTATTTTGTATTTTTATATGTATATCAAAAATTCTCAATTGACTTTTACTTTTACACATTATATACGAAAAAAATAAAAATAAAATAAGAAATTTAAGTTAAAGCTCAACGCGTAAAGTTGCTAGAATTATTGAAATACTATCTAGGCAAAGTTTCCTACGAAATGCTACGTAGCTTTCTTTAACCGATTCCCCTAATAATTTTTTATCGTTATAGATTGACAATTGAAGAAGGGTTGATATATAAATTTTTATTCAATATAATGGTGCATGCAATCATATTAAATAATAAATCTAAGTATATATTATAAGTAATTTATTTTAAGTGCCCAAGCATTGACCTTGCAATGAAATTGAGAATGTTATGCATCTCACATCTGTTACTGTCACACTAAATGCTCGTCTTTATTGCTTCATTATGTTCTCTTCTTTGTTATAGCAATCGTAGCTATACCTCAAGTATAATGAATAAGGCAGTCTGAACTTAATACAATAATTAATCCATTAACTAATTTATATGGATTAAAGAAGTGATTAATTAATAAAAATCAAAGAAATTTCTTCTGTACCACCACTAGTACCAGTCCAAAATATTCTCTCCACCGCATACACCGCTATAAACTATGCAATTCAAAACTTTTAATTAAATCTCGCAGCAAAACCAAACTGAAGGAGTTGCTTAACTCCTGCCTTAACCCAAAAAAAATTAAAATTTTAAATTTACTTTGGTGAATTTTAAATTAACTCGCTAAACCAATGAGATATTCGCATTCACCTTCGAATATCACAACTGTCAACGAATGCACATTATTTATAATAAATTAACATAAAGAAAATGTTTAATTTGAACTTTCTGAATGCGAGGGGCAGAAAAACTATTGCAAAGTATGTTCATTTCTTGTATAATAGATTTTTAAGACCACATATCGGTATCATTGCTTATACATATGTATAGGGATACGGTGATTCGAAAATACTTGTTAATTTTTTTTCATAGGAATCTTGAAAATTTTCTCAAAAACAAACCAAATGCAAAATTGAGAGGATTCTAAAAACCATTCTTAGTTATTATTGTATTGTTTAAACAAAGCATTTACATCAATATCGATTTCGATTTGATAATATCTTTGCTTGGATTTGGGCGATCCTTTGATTCTGCGGAAGGAGGCACCATGATATACAGCCCATTCAATAATTTATATTTTTCACAGCAAGCTCAATTGGTCCCGTGATCTGAAGAAGGAGCGATGATATTACTTTCTTACTTAAGTGGAATATCTAGACAAAGATACCTGCACCTGAAGCACCTATATTAATGAAATTCTTTTTTTTTCACTAAATAGTTTACCCTACAATAAATGTAGATGTACAGCGAAAACTGTATGAATGCTGAAATTCTGCGGAATAAAAGTGCAATTTGTGCAAGTCAAAGAAAAAACGTGGCTTCTGCAATTCAGGGCGACTAAGATGCTGACAATTACAAAGCATTAATTTCCACAATTCGGAAAGACTTTGCAAAAACACTCGCACGACTTTAAAAGCAAAAAATTTGAAATAATTTTTGTGCTAAGTCTGCACAAACAAGTGCGCTCTGTCTCTCTCCATATCTTCCTCTCTGTCATGCTTTCGTTGAAATGCTCAACTTTATTTCGAAAATTTTCATCATTATGCGTTTTCTTTGCCGTCACATGAAGATTGATTAGTTTTATCTCAAGTTGGAACGCATAAATCTTATTGATTGATTATGTCGTGAGAGTATACATATATCTACAAACAACTATACTGCATAATAAGAATGTACATCCACATATTTATGTTTCAACATGTGCTCCTGTTAAAATATGTATTCAGCGAGAGTGCATATGTATGTGTATGTAAGTACACGTTCGAGCCAAACCAGACAGCGCTCGGATGTTTCAGCTTGTTGGCTGGGTTTACTAGCAGGTCAATTGTGAGTTGGCTGGCTCATCTACTGGCTGGCTGGCGGACTGACTGACTGGCTGTTTGGATGGTTGGTTCGTGCATGACGACATTGATGAATCCTCTCATCAGTTGTTGCAATTTAATTAAAGTCAAGTGCCTCTTATCAACATTGCAAATCGAATCGGATATATGTATGTATATTCTTACATAAGTCTATACACATGTATTTGCACGCATACACATTTAAATATATAAGGAGTGCTCAGAGAGCGGGCACCTAACCTAACCTTGCTGGTTGAGGCCAAAATAATTATATATGTAAGTATAGAATTGCTTATTGCTTTTATAAAACTTATTTTCAATATTATAATCACGTGATTTAACGTTCGGCCGATGAATGGGTCTGTTGTATCCACTTTATATGAGATTTGAAGAATACTCGTAAAATTAGAAGTGATTTGAGCAGCCAATAATCATGCAACATGATCAAAACTGTTTGCAACTATTGGATCCAACACTGTGCTGTATTCTAATAGTTCAATTAGCTGGCGTATTTACTCAATTTAGCTTGAATAATGAGATTTTAACAGATGTCATATACTGATGCAATAGCAACAGCGCTAATGAAGTCTTACCGAGGACTCCTTGTATCCTGTGGAACTCCTTTTACTATTATATTGTATTATTTTTGGCATACACATTCTTTAAAATAATTATTCATGAAAGACAACATCCTCTTTGCCAGCCATTTTGCATTTGACATTAATACCATTTCGGGTTTCTGTCATTTCCTTTGATGGCACTTACTTTTATCATTAAATAAACTCTTCATTCATTTATTGAACATACAGGAAATGCATCAATGACATAAGTAGTATGCGGGCCATTAGTTAATTACTCTATTAACTACATTTGGGCAATTAGTTAATTAATCTATGGTATTGTATGGAAAATTGAGTACTGTTAATGATAAATTGCTGAAATTATCCCCATTACTCAATTAAAATTGTTTTGGACAACAGTCTAATAAATCTTTCGAATGCTTAAGGGCTTAGGTTTATATATTTAACAATTTTTTTGAGGCACAAAGTCCACCGATAATGTCTTAAACTTATGGGTCGTGCTTTTCTTGTTGCAAATTAATTTGCAAAATCATGTTCACTCATGAGGTGTACTTTCTGTACGTTGAAAACTGAAACTGCTTTTCGCACAATTTGAATATTGGTAACTTTATTCCATTTAACCTCAAAAGCATGTCTTCACTGAAAAGGAATTATAATTTAGAAGACAGAAAAGTATACTATATGAATATATTTATTTTTTAGCTAAATTTCGAGGTAGTTTAAACTAGCGCAGTGTCGAAAAAACCAATATGTTGGAATGCTGATTTTAAAACAGAGGTATTTATAACCTCATTGGACCAAAAATACGATCATAAATTATGCAAAATATAGAGAAACGTAGTTATTAGTTTTTAAAAGCTAGTCATCATTTTGAGCTGTCAACGGTTAATTGAGGAAGTTAAGTGGCTTTTCGGTATGCAGAAACCTTGAAAATATTTGCTTAACAAATTATTTCCACTTTTATAATTAGCTAAGAAGACCAAAGCTGATTTTAGTCAACGTATAAAGTTATAGAAACTTGGCATTTTTCAGCTAGAATGTTTTTAATTGTTTTGAAAATTGTTTGAGCTACTGGATAATAATGAAACCCAAACCGGTCTAAGTACTACTCAGCTGACAGTGGTCTCGAAATCTGTCCATTTAAATCCTCCAACGACATTTCTGACATGAAAAAGTTGCAAGAACTGTTCAGAATCAACTTAGAAATGACACAACGTCACACAAATTATATATGTAAATCCTAAAACGAGCAAGTAGAGTTGAGAACTTAGAAACTCTTCCATCACTTTGGCATGAAAATGAATTAAACTTCTTCTATTAATGTAAGGAAAACTTTTATAAACTTGAATTTGATTTTATCGCTAATAATTAAGGGGAAGCAAAACTTTCCTGTACTTAATTAACAAACATTATAAGATTTCAGAATTCATTTTCATTAATTATAATTACATTAATTGTTCAAATACTAAAAGTGCCAGCAAAAATGTCTGGCTGCCTCTTTGTGTAACATCACTCGCTTCTATATACTTTATACACACAAGTAAACTTATATGAACGTTAAGACGGGTCGCCTCAATGGTAATGGTAAAGTTTAACTGAAGACATTTTACCATGAAAAAAAAGCTGGTTGGAAATGAATGAAAAAAATTCTGCTTAAAAATCATTGAGAAGCGGTAAATACGGGATTCCTAAGAAAAATGTTCATTTCTTCTAGGGAAAAGTAGCTTAATTGAGAATTTAACATAAGTTTTTGAATGTCATTGGAAGTAGGTTGCCTTTTATATTTCAGTATTAAAATACAAAAACAAGTTTCGATAATAGAAAATCGCTTTATTGTGTTTCAAAATATTCGCAATTAATATCTATACACTTTTGCGTCCGTTTGAACCAAAAGTCGAAGCAGTTTTGCCACTCAGGTCTCGAAAAACGTTGACTAGTTTATTTTTTTCGTACGGGAATATAAAGAGTATGTACATATATCATAAAAAATGTCTACCGAAAACGTTCCTCCCTTATACGAATTGGCTCCTATGCTCATGCATATTTACGAGTGTGCTTGAGTTGCTATGGCAAATTCCTTTTATGAGATTTTACTCTATTGCTTAACCTAGCTTACTTGCACACATATACACACATAGACATTCCAGTCCTTCGGTGATAGGCAGTAATGGTTCTCTCATTATAATTTTTCTACATGTTCGGCTCGAGCACAAAATGGAAAATGATTAGTAATTAAAATTCGATTTGGCTGTCATAATTACTATGTATTTATGCTCAGAACGCATACTTTTTTTAAACACGCATACATAAACAGTAGTATTCAAAAGTGTTTCTAGAACCATAAGTCACACACGAAAATGTGAGTGATGAGCACACAAGAATAACACATGAAAACACATTTGAGTTTTATAAACTTTTGGAATTCCAAATTTGCTTGCTATACAGTGTAAGTAATGCGCACAGCTAATTATATTCGTTAGCTTGAGGAGGTATGTACGTAGTTCGTAAAAATAATTCAATGTTTCGGAAGGTGCAATCACACAATTTACTTTAATTGATGCTAATAACTTTTATGATCCAATTAAATTATCGACACTATTTTCCCACACGTACACACCTTTATGCATATATAATATTTATGTACTAAGTATGTGCACAAATACATATACATACATACATATATACATAGGACACTGTAAAATAATTAGCGCCATTTTAATTGCTTTGGCAGATTCGAGTTCGAAAGAACCGTAGTTTATTGCCCCCGAAACGGCGCATTAATACAAATGAGTTGCACACTGGCAGACCTTCATAGCCTATTCTAAGCATTATAATGGCAAAATATGGCGAGTTGCTCGAAAATTGCCTTAATTTACAGGTGTAATTTATGAAAACTCGGAATGCCATATTTTATTCGGTCTTATATCGATGGAAATACATAAAATATATGAGAGCGTGATTGTGTGGCGAAATGTGTTATGGCCTGGGTGAGTTGGTGGCGAGTCTTTCTGCCATTAGTTACAACTTACATGTACTATAACAACAAGCAGATATACATATATTTATGTACATACATACGTATGTACATATATGTATGTATATTCATCAGTATATATATTATAAAAATACGCCCGCAGACATCGTTCAACACGCTCAACTACATATATTCGCGCAGAGAAAGTTTCCAAAACATTTGCACTGCACATAAATCATTTTGCAACATCCATTTCGAGCATGAAACGCGAGGCGTCTACATGATGACGTTGCGTCGTACAGTGTTTGTGGGGAGATAAAAAATTGGACGAGGTAAAAACTATTTAATGACTTTCAATTTAATTGCTGGAATGCTGATTATGTCAGATGAAATTTATGTTGACTAATAAAAAATGAGGTTAAGTGAGAACAGAGTTGCAATAAGTTAAAACTTGTAAAAGAGTTTGAAGGACTGCAAGTAGTCAAGATGGCAATGTACAATAATCCCACATTTATAACCGATCAGGTGCTATCGATTCGCCAATTCTAGAAAATTAATTGGGAAAGTGCTGCTGCTACAACATCTCTAAAAAAAAACCAAATCAAATCGTGGTCGAATAATTGGCTATATACGGAGCATTATTATAAAAACATTCATCATTCTCATAAGATATTTATATTTTATAGTGATACAGCAACAACTACATATAAGTAGCAAAACATCACATTCACAATGAATCGCTCAAATTTTTAAGGGGGTATTCTATTCCAGAATTTGGAAATATTCGATTTTTTTTTCATATAAATATTTAAAGTTTAGGCCCTTAAGAACATATCCTCCGAAGGATTTTTAAAAATTAAAATTAGTTTAAGAGCTGCTTTTACTTTAGTGACGCAGGTAGACTCACTTTTTTAAACGCGTTTTTTCTCGAAACTACTTTTTTCCAGACGGTACCGGCATTATCTCAAGTTCTATACAACCGATTTACTTGAAATTTTGTGAGAATGAAATTTATACAGCTTTTAGAATATATAATAAACTCGGGCCTGATCGAAGGGGTTTTTTTTTTCAAAAATTGCGATTTTTTAAGATCAATTAACTGTTGGCCGCCATTTTGTTAATTTTGAAAAAAAAAAAAATCTTTCGATCAGGCCTCGGATTATCTTTTTATAAAACTAATTCTTTTTGTCCGATTGATTTTAGATGAATCTCCAAGGACTTACGGTTGTCACCGCAATTTTCTTTTTTTGAAACAGGGTCAACACAAGCAACTATAACTTTAAAAAATAAAGTGACTTTGAAAAAAAAATATTGAAACTAGCCCCTTAACAAAATAACATACATTTTTAGAACTTTGATATATCTGCGAAAGATATCAGTTATACCCCTTCAATCTTCTAAACCAAAACTTTCAGCTTGATCTGATTCATAAACATATTTCTTTGGATTTCTTGTTGACGGTCTTATCAAAAATTTAATCATGGCTGTAAATACAGTTCAAATAACGAAAAAAAATCTCTACAAAAAGAAAGTGTGGAAAGATGTCAGCGGCTTTGTAGTCGGCCGTGTACTATCAAAGGTATCTAATTATTTATGTTTTGTAAATCAAAATGAAAACACACAGCCCCTTAGTCGCCACCATCACTCGTACTCCCACCACACAATCCCACACAATCGTAGTTGCTCCGCTACGAAGCGTGCAGCTAAAAACATTGCTCTGAAACATCGTTGCAATCGCCGTCATCCGACATGGAAAAACAGAAAAATCATTTATCTTAATATTCAACCGCAACATGGCGAGAGCATCGGTGTTTATATGTGTGTTCATATTTGTAAATATCTGCGAGCGTTCTGACCGCTATAATAGCTGACGAATGTCGTTCGTTCGTAAAAGATCGTTGTGCAGCGAACAACGCTAGGAAACTATGAGCGCGTTCAAAACCGGCACTGGACATACACAACCCTTGAACGTTACATAACTTGCGAACTGCAGCGGTCCATAAGGTTTTCTCCTTGTATATGTGTTCTTGTGTATCGTCTATCGTAGAGCCTGGTAATATATTTTTTTTAGAATTTAAACAAACAGTAGTCCATAATATATACGAAAAAACCGAACCAATAATCTGCATTTCAATTGATTCATTGCATTCATTTACATGATTTCTTTCCGACTTTTGAATTTTATTTAAATACTATTGCAGAGCATGCTTCTTAATTAATCAGAAAATATGCAAGGATATACGAGGGCGTTTTGATAAATCAATGACTTTTTAATTATTTCAAACAACGTCGGAAATGAGCGGAATGAATCCACCGTAGAATAGTGCGAAGTGAGAGAAGAAGATGAGTCTGTAGATCTCAAAATTTGTACCCGCTTATTTATATGTATTTCGCAAGGATATCCTCAAACTCTATAAATAAATCACAGAGTAAACGGTATTATCTTGTTACCATTAAAGACTACCGGCTACATTATTGTGAGAAGTCATACCAGTTGATCATTACCAATTCAATGTTTCACGTTTGGTAAATAATAAAGCCAGTCAGAGGACATAGTGTTTATGCCATAAGGTTCATATATCTTTTATCAAATCTTTCTGCCCCAAAAGGTTGATGTCATTGCTCATAACGTTTCATTATATAAAGAGTCTAATATTGCAGTTTTCTTTTACTAAAACCGGTTTCAACGCTAGCTTTTGAATGCCACGCCGCCGTTTTCGAATACTTTTTTATTGTGTGGATTTCACCTCTTCTCAATAAAAATAAATAGGGATGCCTTCGTGCCCAATGCAGTGCCAGTCACGTACGTAATCAACTCAAATGCGTATATTAAATATATTTGAGTTATCGCTGTCATAAGTAATTAATCAAAATTTATAATTTTCACACAAGTTAAATATATATGCATTAAAAATAATTTGTTAAATTTAATTTCCTCTGAATGTGAATTGTTGCAATTAAACAAGTTCTCAACATTCGGCAATGTATTGGACGGGTTGTCAAGAAACCGGTTTTCTTGTTTGGATCATTTTCTAAGTGGTGAATGACTTTATGAATATTTTTATGGGCAATTTATTATTGTTATGAGCAAAAATAGTAAGATTTTATTCTTCAAATTCTATGTCGACCCCTCAAAGTAATTCCAATCCTCGTAATAGTTGTTACAAGTTAACAAACCACGTTTAACGTCTTCAATTGACTCAAAACGGTTAATAGTCGTTTGAGTTTGCTTAATAAGCACAGGGAGCTAATCCATGCGAATACGGTGGCTGCGGCTCGATATTGGTTGAAAAACGAGCGAACGAAACATAGCACTCAAATAGTACTCAGTTGACGGTTTGATCAATCAGAAGGATTTCGGAGTGCACCACACCTCGATAATCGTAGAAAAGTGCAACATAACCTTGGTTTTTGCCCTGCTTTGAATGATTCCGGGTCGTAAGCATAGATCCAAGACTCATCGCCATTAATAATACGTTGTACGGCACACTGGTAGTCGGAAAGCATTGTTTCACAGACGTTAATGCGACGCTGTTTTTCGAAAAAAATGTAGTGATTTTGGAACCAATCGTGCTTTCACTTTTCTTAGCCCCATTTGATATTTCTAAATGGTTTTCACTGATCCTTTTGATATTCCAACGATGCCAATAAGATCTCTGACTGTTAATCGTCTATTCTCAAGCACTAATTTCTTTATTTGATTGTCATGTTGATCATCGGTTTATTTTGATGGCGGTTTTTGACGTGGTTCGTCGTCTCGATAATCTTAGAATAATTTTCAAATCATGAACACTTGCTTCCCACAAACAAAACAAATGTCACCGAATGTCCTTTTCAACATTTCAAGCCTGTCGGCAAGAGAATTGATTCTGCACACAAAATTAGATAGAACTTCTTTGTTGAATAATTTCAGTCATCGTAAAAATCGCCGAGTGAACTTTATGTATCAAATGACATAAACACTAATGATTATTTAGATGTGACATTTGGCACAGATGTCACTGATAGTCATACCAAAAAAAAAAAAAAAATTTCGCTCAAAATTTACATTAAAGAGTCTTACTATTTTTTGCCCCCAGTAATAATACAAACATATTTCTTTGCAAGTGAATTAAAACCTGTATAAGTTTATGCTAGAAGTCGCCTTCGATTCGTACCTGATCTGTTTGGTACAATCAATAATTTATATGTGTAAACGAAATAAAGTTGTTCAAATGAATTTAATTTAAGAGAATATGACGATATCTCAATAAGTGGTATAAGATTTTTGTATTCGATTTTTGCCATGACTCGCTACTTTCTTTTTGATTTTGCGAGTTTTTTTTTTATATATTTGTGAATCTGTTGTTCGATTTCGCAGCATTAGCGAATCAAAGACAACTAACATGATAAGTATTTTTAATGATGCTAATAATTGACGGGACAACAGTTTTTATATTTTTTCCCAGTACACAATAATTTCTTGCTTTTATGGTATTTACGTCCAATCGTTAAACCTGTTGATGCACCCCTTTTAATTATAAATGACTAAATAAAGTTTCAATTGTTTATCATATGAGGATAGGTATATGCAGGAAATTATTATTTATTTTATAAATGTCATTAGTCATTACCGGATGTTACCGAGCACTAAATTATACGCACATTACTCAAATACGCGCAGGGGAACGGAACATGAAGGTTTTTGAGGTTTGAAGGTAAAAAGTATGCTTGTCAGCTAGAGGAAATTACGGTTCCTCAAATAAAAAAAGTAATTGAAAATGAGCTCTATCATCTATCTAGTCTAGAGTCTATTCGTTTTTTTTTTTTTAATTTAACTTGTGGTTCATTTATCTAATAACAAAAATTGGACGTGTGGTACTTCATTAGGGTTGTGGTAGGTCTTGATAATCGTTTACTTTCCCCCTGAAAGGATCAGTTAATCGACTGTTTTGTAAAGCTTCCTTTCTGCTTATTTATTAGGTTGTCAAACAAGTCTTGCGGTATTTTCGCTAGTTGGCGCTGGAAAGCTCATTTCACGCGCTAACACGTGTTTGATTGAGTGTCGTTTATCTTAAGTCGTTCGTGAGTTATAGCGTCGCAAACATGGAGCAAAATGAAGAGAAAATACGGCATATTTTACAGTACTACTACGATAAAGGAAAAAATGCATCTCAAGCCGCCAATAAAATTTGTGCAGTTTATGGGCCCGATACAGTTCCCATTTCCACCTCATAACGATGGTTTCAACGTTTTCGTTCTGGTGTAGGGCTGGTCGAAGATGCGCCACGCTCCGGAAAGCATGTCGTCGAAAATTGCGATAAAATCGCTGAATTGGTCGAAAGAGACCGGCATAGTAGCAACCGTAGCATCGGTCAAGAGCTGGGCATGAGTCATCAAACCGTTATAAACCATATGATTGAAAATTCAATAAAAATACCGCAAGACTTTTTTGACAAACTATTATTAATGAAAGCTTCAATTGTTCGTTGATTTTTACAAATTTTAATGATTTAATGGTATTAAAATTGTATGTAACAGGTTCGCACCATGATTCTCTTTGAAACTTTTGGCGTAAGGCAGCTGTTTTCTCCCTCAGTCTCTAAACGGAAGTTAAATTGTATGATACATGCCTTCGAAAATCCAATTAAAGATAGGCGAACTAGTTATGAGCTATTCTATTGATGCCGACTATTTGAACGAAATGCAAATTTAGCAATTCGGTTTCTCGAAGTCCCGACAAAATCACCTCTACCTCCATTTTATGAAGCCGTTCTTAATTTTCGCTTCACTGATTTGTAATACAAAAGCGAGATAATTATAATTAAGCAGCAAATATTGTACCTTACCAGCAGACAAACGTGACAAATCGACATGCGATGTAAACATACACGTGTATTTGTGTACATATGTATGCATAATAACAGATTCGCGATGCGAATTAGTATAATTGAAAAACGTACACATAGACATACATATACTTACACATACCGATATGCATAAGTAAATATAATATGTAAAATAGAAAAATCGAAAGAGCCAAATCTCAACGAAGGTCGCCTGGAAGGTGTTGGGGCTTGGAGGGGTTTAGCTTTTTGAAAAATTAAATTGGAAAGCAAAGTATTGATAGACACTAATTGATGGATTGAAACAAAAAGGGGAAAAAAACGTACGATTCACGAAAGAATTGATGGGCTGTCAAACAGCACTAATGAATGCAGCTGGTTGATGGCGTTCATGGAGCAGACAGACGATGGCTTCATACCAGTCCATTTCCTTTTTCTTCACTGGCGTCTCAAATTAGTCGTACGCCTTGAATTACAAAACTCAGTGTTGTATATGTATGTGCGGATGTTTACTTGTCATATACAATATTTATACAGTAGTGGCAAATACAATAGAACCAAGATTAGTTGGATTTCAGGAGAAAAACGGTAAGAAAACGACAATGGTACCTTTTTTGAAAACTTCTTTTTTTTTTGGTTGAATAAAGTTTAAAATCTCACCTTTCCAGCACTATATGGTATAACACAATTTGATTAGTAGCACTGGTGATATACGACTGCAATGACATCTATTGACAAAATACGAAAAGACTTTTTCGACTACCCAATATTTTAATCTATTTTCGATATTACCAAAAATTTGCGGATTTTTACTTATATATTTTTTGCAGACAATAATTTTACCTTTTTTTTTTAATGCAAAAGCTAATTGTGTATTTATTTAGTATTATTATTTTTTAAATCTTTTTAAAAGATCGAAATGTGGTACATTGCATACATAATAGTTTGATACCAATTAAATAATATGCAGGTTTCTAACGTTTGCATAATGATCATATTTTATTTACCGTAGCTGTATTTCTACATATAGTATGCATAAATAAATTACATTTCAACTACAAGGTATTTATAGCCACAGTTACTGCCCAGTTTATTGGCATTCCACCATTTTTCTGCAATGCTTCAAAGCTTTTTTGAAAACTGCACAAGATTTAATGGGCATAAATAGGCCATAAATGATTTCAGTCGTTCGTCGTTTCAATTTTTATTGCGGTTGTTTATCTAAATGGGATTATAAAACTTCGTAAATGTAAGGTATATTGGTGCTTTTTAAGAACGAAGAGCACAAAATGAGCCTATTAAAATTGTTGATACATTTTCGCATGAAACTTACCAGCAGGGAATTAGTGGAACCAATCAAATAGTACCCATAGATACTATGGATATAATATAAATTTTAGATTTGGGTTTTGATGCGAATATTTAGGTTTTGGTCCTGATTTTCTCAAGATTTATGATAGATATAAACGTGGATATTAGGAATAATGGAGTATCACAAAATAAAAAAATGTATTTATTAATTTATCTTATTGCGGTTAAAAGGTACGATTTTGACATTTGATGAATCATTTAAATTTATGAGCTTTTTAATGACAAAAGTCGATTTAAAACTCTGAGAAAACCAGTTGATGGCCTTGAAATTATAAGAACCGAAATCGTTAGAGCATCTACCCAACGTTACTGAAAACTTTTTAAAACAAATATAATGGAATATATGTACGTATGTACTTATAAAGAATACATATTATCCTAATTAAGCTTTGAGCTATAGAAAGTGTTCCCTCGCTTTAAATGGCTGACTAAAGTGCAGCCACAGCGGATGCGATGTGTCTCTAAGTATATGTATATGTACATTTGTTCACATATGTGTTATACAACCATAAAGGAAGCATTTATATAGAAACGCCACTTTGTTGTAATTGCTGTGCGCTGCAGGGTGCTGCACAGCAGGTGGCTAGATCGAGTCAAAAAACACAACAATGCAGTCGGTGGGAGATCGTAATTTGGGCCTAGCATCTGCAAAATTTATAATTTATGTTGCCTTCTGCACGACATTGTAGATTCAGATAAAAAAAAAAAAGAGAAAGGAAATGTTTTTGCAGTACTATTATTAGAATGATTGATCTTTTGTTAGTTAAGTCCGCTAAAATAAGTAAGATGCCGAAGTAAAAATAGGAAGAAAATGGTAACAAACCGAAACTATGAAAAAATATAGAAATGTGTAAAAATATACAATATTAAACAAAAAAGTCTTTGAGCTAAGGCACTTTTATCTGAACTAAAAACAGGTTTCTAAAATTAGAGATAATAGTTTTCAACAGGAGACGTAGGTGCCGATATTAGTGAGGCTGAGCAACAAAATAAGCGCAACAGAATAGTGAAAACCTTATGGTGCTTATATAAGATATTTACTGTAAGATCTAAAAAATGTGAATTCAATATAGATAGTTAGAATGATGCAATTAAGGTCAGGCTTTTATTCGATAGCTTATCCCCATTTTTAAGATAATTTCATAAGTAATGTCACTTTTCAGCGGCTGCTCTCGTACATACAGGAAGATAGTAATCACTTGGTGTTAGATCCAGTCTATAAGGTGAATGCATAAAGACCTCCAAACCAAACTTTCGGAGATTCTTGAGAGTCAATCTCGATGTGCGTAGCCTGACTTTGTCTTGATTAAACACAACTCGTCTCCTATTGGCCAAAGCTGTCTGCTTCCTCCAGACGGTCCAGTTGTTGACAAATCAGTTCGGAATTAAGAGTTGGGTCTTAGGGAGCAGCTCATAGTAAATGATTTCCTGCCAACCACACCAAACAACAATCAAAGTCTTCTTCGTTTCTTTTAGCTTGGCTAGCTGGTTGTTATCATTAGTTTTTCAGAACTTGAAAGATAGCGAACGGAGATATATCCGTCATTGCAGTCGAACCTGCGTATAACTAACACTGGAAGTTGTCTAACAAAGTAGAGATTTTGTTTAAAATTTATGCATTCCTATGGAAATCTTGTCTAGCTGTCGTGCAATTCCTGTGCTATTGCTGCAAATCTGCGCACTAAAGATCAACCCTTAATTCCTCAACTGCACCTAATTTCTTATTACGTATTAAAAGTAAAAAATAGCCGTAGATGAAAATTTAATGCTGGCGCCAAATATTGTAGACCGTAAATGCAGGCATGGCCATAAGTTTGAGAACAAAATTTTCTTTTAATCATAACTGCTTAAGTATGTGCGCCGAAAAAACGAAATAAAAGTTTTAATTTGGGGTCTTAAATTTTATTTTGGTAATAAACGAAAAAGTCAATATAAACGTGAGTACGTATGTACGTACACTACAATATTTACAGCCGTAATACCAGAGCAATGCGATTCGCTAATACTTTGAATACATTTTATGGCGTGAAATATTTGCACAAAAAACTCATTAATGCGACTCATTGAATATCCTTTAATGGCGCATGAACACAGAGCTTGCCAATACATACAAACATGTTTACATTTATGAAAATGAAATTTCACGGCAACACATTAACTTTTTAAATACATATGTATATGTATGTTATATTTATTTTAGTTGAAAGCAGATAAAATATAGCCTTACCTACACGAAAATGCATTTAACCAACTGCTATCTATAAATTGCATGGCCGGCCCGATGCATGAATGAACAGCTAACAAACCCATCTGCAATGCCATGCCTTTCGAATGACTTCTGCATATATATATGTACATACATATATACGAGTAGATGAAACGAAATGATTTCACAAATGCAAATAGATAAATAAATTTGACTGCAAAATGAAATTTGCTGCAATGAAAGGCATAATTTATGCAAGGCACTTTGGTGCTCGCATGCCCTGCTGCAGCAGCGTCGTTGGTACCAGCAGCGGTACATACGTAGAGGCAAAGGTCGACTGGCGGAACGGACGGTAGGTAACAGCTGACAAACATTAATTTGCTGTACATTCATTATTTTGCCAAGTAGTGTGCTACAGTCTTGCTAATGGTATTGGGTCCGCTACGCAATAGCGTCCAGCAACATGGCAGCCAGAAGAACTGATACTTTCCATATTATATACTATGTACATAGATTTGAACACACTACTAACTATTACAAACAAAAGAAACCTACAATAAATTATATGAACTTTCTTCACAACTAATGCAGTTCTACTCGTCGTTGGCCTTGTACTCGCTCTGCACTCGCTATGCCATACAGCCGGCAATGTATTTCACTTTAATCTGTTGAGATGCACGATAAGGATTATGTGACACAGCTTGTCTGGAAGTAAGTCCTTCGAAAACAGAAACTCTGTCAAGTTTGGTCATTGCTGCATATGCTTTATACGTTTGGCAAGGAGGTTGGCATAGACGATAGCAGCAACAAAGGAAATTGCTGACTTTGTACACGCACATCACTGACAGTAGATTTAATGCGGATTATAGACGATGTTGCCATATCTGGTAATTTATTTAAAAATATGTACTTTCATACACAAACGAATTAAGCCAGTACGAAGATTTCAGTATCAATAGTGCTGTGCTGAAACAAACCATTCGCTGCTTCCAAGCAGTGGGATTATTATACTTTTTGTTTTTGATGCGTCTTTCATTCGTTTCGATTGGATTAAACCTGCTTACATAGATAGTCGCAACAAGTTGTGTATGACTGACTGTGGCAAGATGTATCCATAAACCATATCTACTTTCGTATAATCATATTTCCAAAAACAGATGCTTACGTCTGTACGTTCCTGTTGTGGACGACCTGTATATATACATACATACATACATATATGTATACAAACAACCGTCGATACATTAATTTCACTTTATTATAATGATTATGCACATTTGTGTTTTCCTTTTTCTACGCCATCTTTATAATGTTGGGTTATTAAAAGTGAACTACAATTTATTGAAAGCCATAAACTTGTCTTGCTGGTCGTATTATTCATGCAACCTCACAAAATATTTTGCAGTCACTACCAGAGTTCTATAGCCAACAACAGCAATAATGACTTACAACTCTTCAAGAAACAAAAAGCGAAATATGAGCACACATACAGACAGACATAAAATACATACACGAAAACAAAAAACTCGGTCGGGATGTCGAGTACTGACATAAAACTTGAATGATACTTATACGAAATTTTTAAGTGCAGTTGGAAACATAATAAAACATTTTATTTTTGCTTAATAAAAACGAAAACCTGTAGATCGACAAACTGCTGAATCGTCGCAACGATACAATCGACCCTGCGCTGTTTGGCAGCTGCGCCGTAAAAGTACACCGCGCGTCATACCATATTTCGTTGTGAGTAAGTACTTCAGCGGCATAGTCTGCTTCGACTATTTCCACTAGCAAATAGCGTCGACAACGTCTATAGAAAGAAAATCGATATAAAATAATATGCAGCAATGTGTATAAATTACACAAAATACATTATTCAGTTTTAGTTGTAGATACCTAGATGACAGCAGATAACACCAAACATTGCAGACGGCAAGCAATCGAGGATTTATTGTTATATGAACTTATACTAGGCTAAACTCGTGGGACCAACTGCACTTTGGCCCTCAAAGTAAATATACCGATCATTAGGTTATTGGATTCGTTCGAACATCGTTAAAATTCGTATTTAGAGTGCTGAAGAACACGCTCTTTGACACCTTTGCATTCAGAAAAACACATACATATAAAGCTGGTTTGCTGAATCGCAGCAAACCGATTAATATCTTCAGCAGATGGTTTCTGGGTGTGTCGATCGCGGTGAACCGGCGCAAACGGTGGCCAAGCCATTGACTGTCGGAAGGTTTTGTTTTTGATGGGATAAGCAGGGAATTACCTGTTTTGAGCTGCTCCTGTACAGTCCAACTTTAACCCTGGAAATTTTTAGTGAACAATTAGATCGTCTGAAGAAAGTAGTTGCCCAGAAAGGGACAGCTTTGACCAATAGGAAAGGAATTGTGGCCAATCAATCAAAGAGAGCGGACTGTCCCAGTTTTATAGCCATATTATACAGTATTTAAAGGTAAGTTATGGAGCAAAACGTTTCGTATGTGACCTAAATCGGATCGCTAAGCTAAATAAAAGTTCATATTTAATGCTACAATAACGGATTTCTTATTACTATGTGCTACTGGCTTTCCAGGGATGGTCTTTCAAAACAGAAAAAAAAAATATTAAACTTATTTGGAGCAATGCTCCATGTTGTCAACAAACATCGTCAGCTCAAATAAATATGCCTCTTCGTTCAACGCATAATCAACAAGTGATTTTTCGAGCACTTGAAATTTGAATTTCAAAATGCCGTATTGTGGCCTCAAAAACAAAAAAAAAAAAAAAATACTTTTGAATTTCCCAATAACACTGAACGGTTTCGTGCTTTTTGACTACATAGGTTTCCAATTTTAAGACACGATCTTTCATACGAAGCATCTCATCATACTAGACATCCAACTGATGCTTATCCCTCGCAATACCACTTGTAAGTGGTTTCGTGTTACACGTTCTATATTTTCTTAACACACATGAAACTATCGCACGCTTATAGTAGTATATGTACATGCAGTACCACTTAACTTCTCGCAGTGCAACACGAATATCGTGCCAGTGCCTCGGTGAACTCGTGTACGCTGGCCGGTCACGTTTCTAATTCCGCTGCCGCTACTGTGATGATGCGTGCAGGGATGCATGAATACGAGCTTACGACCATAAGACGGGCCAAAGTTATCAAACATACAGACGTTTATAAGCAGACGCTTAGGTACATGTGTATTACGTAAAACAGGGTTTGGGAAATTGTAGAGAAAGTTGTCGAGGCGCGTATGATATTAATATTTATTGCTTACGCTCAAGGTGACCTATGCAAATAAATATTTGGCCAAAGTGCAAAAGAAATAAATTTGTGGAAAGTTGAGATATCTTAAAATGTCAATCTTTTAGGTATTGTGTAATGCCCAAGGGAATACAGTTGATGTTAGCTGCCCTTCTACAGAAATAACAGTTCAAAATAGTAACTGACTACGATGGGGCTGCTTGGACACCGATGTTGGAGAAGGTATAAATACATACAGCACAGTAGAAACAAAAATTATCTTTCTTCATATTCGTTACTTTTTATTGTTTTTTTTATTCTAAGTATGTACATGGTATTCAATTAAAGGACTGAACATTTTTTCCGTTATGTGAAAGTTCAAATTCCGAGACATAATAAGCCTATACTTCTATATCCACATGCCATCAGAGTCTTAGACAGCCACTAGACTTTATAACGACTTCCATAAGCCTTTGCATTGAGTTAACCAAGTTTTGTATAATCTCATACTATAAAATTGGCCCATTTTTCAGTCAATACGTTCCGCAAATAAATTTTTAAGGTTATGTGTCTTTTTCTAATGTTTCTGTATCGAAACATCTCACAAATTCTGAAAAGGATTGAGGTCCGGGGTTTGGGGAGGTGAAATTAACTGTTTTGGAGTGTTATACATTCCGTTCACAGCTCTGGCGGTATGCTTTGGTTCCTAGTTTTGTTGAAAAACAACTGTTGGACACTTTGCTTTAAGTCGTCTTTTAATATTTCATATCTTCATATTTGCTTTTCATATTACTCATCGTAGACTTAATATAACCTAGAATTCCGGTGCCACGATTAAAGAACCACCCGCATGTTTAACAGTTGAAATAAGGTTTTGTGGAATCAGCTCAGTATTTCGTGTCCTCCAGTTCTTACCACGGTTTTTGTGCCAAATATCTGGAATATTCTTTCGTTACTAAACACAATATCTTTAAGGGAGTATTGAGGTCAGTTAAATGAGTTTTTGCGAAGTTAAGCCGTTTAGTTCTATTGATAATGGACATTCCAGGATTTTTCCTTGATGTCTTAACATGCAAAACATTGATATTTAAGGCCCTGCGCATTGTAGGCATAGGCACTAATGGGATTAATCGATCTGATAAAGATTTCGTATTTTTCTTAACTTCTCTCATAATTTTACGAACTTCGGTCTCACTCATGTTACGGGAGAGACCAGAACATGAACAGTTTTTCCATCGCAGAAATAAGAGTAGTCAGTTTACTTCTAATGATAAGCTTCGGCGGCAATAACGGTACTTTTAACGTTCTAAATATGCCTAACTACTAATTTTTTACTGTACTTAGTATGCACTTTTTTTGAACTTAAATGTTCTGTGCATTTTACATTGATTCTTTAGTTAAAATTCCATTTATAAGAATTTACATTTTAATTTTTTTATGGTTTCAGACATGAACATCAGTTGTATGCTAATTTTTTACGCTGACTGTAAATGGTCCGCGCCATATTTTATCGCGAAATATATTTTATATAATATAGTGCAAGTTGCATTGTTAGACTATGTGTGTTAAACCAGAAAATTTCGAACCGCAACCGCAGAAAATATGGCATGTTGAGGTAAAACCACAATAGTCGCCGAAACAGGAAGGACAAATGAGAAATTTGTGGGTAATGTTGGCGGTCAAATTCCATTCAAATGGCGGTTATATGCCAGCGTTTATATACATTTCAATAGAAGTTTTTATGTACAAAACATATATCCGTATTACATAAATATATCGTGGAAACCACAACTTTTTATCGAGTGATTCCCATGAAAATTTGTACAGACCTGCACTTACTCATTGTGAAACCTTAACCACATAAACGGAGTTCTAAGAAATTATATGTATTTTACTTTTCTGAGAATATAAACCCACATAACAATATAACACACATATGTATATTCAAATAAACGAATATGTAATTAAAAATGCCAAAAGTCAAGCTTGAAAATATTCATTACCACACACCAGCTGCGTCAGCTTTTGAGTTATTACCAGCGAAAAACAGACACCGTTTCCCATTGCGCCACTCAGCTTACCAACCCTCTAACAAACTCGCTACACTTTTGCGTAGGTTTCAACCTTAATAAGATTTAAGCGTGATACCTCAGCCTTACCGCGCTAGCCTGTCCCTACGAAAGTCACTTCATTACCGACCGACCGAACGGCCGACCGCCGCACCCATGTCAAATGCGGCAAGCCCCAATGTACGTATTTCGTGAGCCTTCACTACGTTCGCTCCGTACCCGATAATAATCCGCTTCTTTTATCCGATTAACTAAGTATTCGGTGGTGTGCCTAATCCACCGTATTTTGACGTTGAATGTTTGCGGAGTATGGCTTATGCAGGTTCTTTCTTTACATGTATTTGTATACCTTATATCTTGGCAACTTGGCCTGCCTACCTCAGTACAGTTTCTGCAGTAATTTTGCTCCATCTCCAGTTCTCCAGTTTGTATCTTATCATTGACTCAGCCATCTCTTTGCTGATCTCAGAAGAGTAATCAAAAAATCACAATACTTTGCCTGTTTCATCTTCTTTCATAAGCTTAAGTTGATTTGAAAAGGAAAAAATTATCTATTGTATGTACGCGTGGTATTTAATTATGGCGCTATGAGGCTAGTCAAATGCGAGTGTACAGAGACGGTGGTAGTATTTGCAAGAAAAATATACCAAAGCTTTGGATTAAAAAAATTTCCAAAAACAATGCGGCCAGGGCAATGCTGTATCTAAATGTTGTCTAAACAAGAACGTTGCTTTAGCAAAGAACATTTGGAGAAAATGCCAGAAGGCCAACCATTATCGATTGATTTTTTGTTTGTAAAAATTACTTCTACATCCTAACTTGATATCAAACAACTTCTTAGAAGAGAATGTTTATCAAAACAGACGAAGAAGTAATAGATATGCAACCTTCACCTGCGGTGGCCTAAAACAGACACTTGACATCATTCAAAGAAAGTCGAAAATACCAGTTTTGTATATAATCTCCTATGAATGAGCCATCGATAACTTAATAACTGTTATTTTAACAAGCTTATCTGTAACAAAAAATCAATATAAATAGATTGAAATATTTAATTCCACTTTATCTCAAGCGAACATAATCTCAAAAATCAAACAAAAAACAAAATCCAAAATTAGACATACTGATAAGAATACGAAGCTGTCAACTCATGAAAAGGACAGTTCATAACAGAAAAGACAGATAAAACATATCAAGATATGAGCTTCGATAATGTTTCACTGAGGAGGCACGAGGTCAACACGAGTTTTCATATTCGTGAAAATTGAAATCTTATTATGGATAATTTACGTATTACAATATTTGTATAAATTGAGCAATGTCTTATTAAAAGTTTTGTCGGTTTTTAATTGTGATTTAATATAAATACAAATTAGATTAAAAAAAATGAAATCTAAACTCGAATTGGCAGTTTTTCTCCAAATTACTACAGGAATGTTTTCTGCCGCTACAACAACAACAGTAGTTCCTCCGCTTGGATGGTAACGTTCAGGTCATCTATCTGTAGGCCCAGAAAACCAGAAACCCCCAAAAAAAAGGTATCTTTTCGATTCTTTTTTTTAAAGCAATCATACTATATATATTTGAAAAATATAATAAGTTATATCAAAGGTATATATTCGAACAATATCTCCTGAAATTTCGATACAAAATGTTGAAAATTCCGCCGTTGAGACCGCATTTCTCTGAGTGTCTCTCAAAAAAGTGCTCTCGCATAAGCATAACTTATTATTGGTTCATATAAAATAAAAAAACGAAGCATATTCTGTTAGTACATACATATCTAAATCTCGTTCCTGAACGTAGGAAATAAAAAAAAATTAAAATTGTCCTTCTGTTCTCGGACTTTGAACAAAAAATTTTGAAATCCACCTAATCCCTTAACGCCCTTGGACGATATAGAAGGGTGATAGATAGCAGTGAGGACTCGTCGGATGCTGGACATATATTTGGTATATCGGGCTTGATTCTAGATAAGTACGAGTTTAACCCCGCTAGAGTATCCAAAACGAAGTAGCGAAAGGGTCACTCATGATTCCTGCGACAACTCGAGCTCGTTGTCTGCAAAGCGCGGTGGCTTTACTCCAAGTACGTCATTCACTGAGAGGGAGTCGGTGAAGGTGGTAATGGCTCCACTGTGAATGTACCGTCCAATGTCTTTGAAGTAGTCAGGGAATGACCTCTTGATGCTCCTAGAAGGCGGCTTCTCTTCAAGCAGGCAACTGCAGGGATGGTTTCTGAGAAAATATTCCAGCAGAAACTGCTTGAAGATAAATTGCCTTTTATGTTGCCAACAAAGTTTTGAGGATTTCATAATCTTATGATTATTACAGTATGAAATTTAACGTCATGTTGTTGTTGTTCTTGTTGTAACGGCAGAATTCTGCCGAGTTGACAGTCCTTGGCCGGATAAAAATAAAGGCAAGTCCGTACTCGTTACTTCAGTTCGTGAATATGGTCGCTGCGGATTTAGAGTTTTAGGTTCCTTGCAGAGAAGAAGCGTTTACTATTGATCAGATGCCATTAATTCCATTGTCCGTTGTCATCATCTTGCAAACATCAGCATATGACGTAATATATACTCTTTGGTGGGAGGTGGTTTCGAAATGTAAAAATTAAACAGTAACGGGGATAGGACACCACCCATGTATGGTCACCAGTGATTATGCGTTTGATAAATGTCCTATTGTTGTTGTTGTAGGGGTAGACAGGCCTTGGGCGTATGAAAAATCCGTCCGTCGTTCACGGAAGTGTAGGGTCCTCAACAACATTGTCAAGCATCCTCTACGCGACATCGTTTTAGCATTTTTGTATTTTGATAATGTCAATACTAAATACATTTCATACCCAAAATATATTGAGCCAATATATAAGAGATGTGGATTGCCTAATCGCCTGGAGCTAGTTTTCGATACTTCACGACCTTAACTGATTGCTTTGTGCCGCTCAATGTCTTATTATATTTGTTATAATATAAACAAAAATTACCCATTAATCTTTTATTTAGAAATTTCTAGGTACCTAAAATTTGAAAATCTAGCTCGAATTTTTTAACTTATTAAACGGCTGAATATATTTACTTAATGTGATGAAAGGTGCCAATTGAGTAAATAAATTTTTTGTTACTTGTTAAATACTGAAATAAAAAAAAATTATTTCACAGATAAAAGTAATTTTCGGGCGGATATACTAATATTGAATTAAAGAAATAAGAAAGGTTTAATTAATTTTAGTTAATATAATATCATAAAGGTTTGTACTATATGTACATGCTGTTACCAAAGTAAAAGGACCAAAAAAAAAAATTGCGATTCCCACGACAGCCGGTTCTATGCACCGCAATTGACTAGGATTTTATCCGACCAAGGGCTGGTTTTTCGGCGATCTAACCCAGTTTGGATCGGTGAGTACCAATAAAAATACATAAGTAAAGAAACAAGGCTTAATGCGTGGAACTCGGTAATTATTAAATATTTCTTTTTATTCATCACTGATTTAGAGTTTGCTGGCTAATAACATATAGAAATTATCAACATAGGTTTATGTTATTCACTAAACTACCAATTTTGTAAACATATTGCAATATATTTCAGGTACGCTGATACGCTTAATCATAATGCGCTTATATACATATGCATACATACATATGTCATGACCAATCATGGCCTTAAAATCAACTAAACATCGATCGATGTATGAACATGTGTGGAAGTTCATTGGTTTCTATGTTCTGCGTTTAAATGCTGCAATTTACACAAGCGCACTAGTTTCAAACATGTACGAATACGAGGCAAGAGTGTGACACGATTGTTGATCGGCTTTGTTTATTTGCTTTTACTGGGTATAGCTAGTTGATAGTTCGGGCTTATCTTAACACTCCTTTTATATTGGATCGTTTTTACTGATACGATCTTATCGTTTAGCATTTGTTTCGTAGGACTAACAGACAATGTGCCATTCGCTTGTTAAAACACTGTTCTGTATGAAGCCAGTTCTTTGAAATTATTTATAATGAGCATCTCTTTTCCATATTTTTTTACATAGGTTCTTTAAATGAATCACTTTCTTTGTAGATAACTCTTTTAAGAAGTATACTTTGAAACAAATCAATGGTGCTGTAAACTTTAAACCCACTTTTTGGAAAAACCCTATTTTAAAATATTAATAGGATAAATTTATATGTTACTTTTTACATAATTTTTGTTCTTCTAAAAATTAATATTATGATCGACAATTTTAACTCGTTAAATAAAAAGACTAAAATTGCCAATAATTATCATGTTCCGGTTCCAAGCGGAAGTCGAACCGGATGCGCTATATGATTTAAGCTTCAAGTTGTACGAGCACTGGCTTAAAAACTATCACACACACACACGTCTAATGCTAAATGTATGTGCTAAATATTTCACTTACCCGCTTTTCGGCGCTATCGCAGGGATTACCAAATGATGAAGCTGAAAAAGAAGACGTAGTCGCGGTAGCAGCACTGCCGGTGAGCTGTTCTGATGCCGCCGTCTCTGGTATGGCAGTATCAATTTGTTCCTGTTTTATAAGCGGCATGAGTGGAACGAAGTCCGTTTTGGCTATACCTTCAAGCTCCTCGAACTCCATGGCCGTTTATTTGGGGCAAAACGTGAAGTGAAAATAATATTTAAAGCAAAGACTGTTCTTTCAATTGAAAGTTGTTGACCGATTGGACAGAAATTCAACTTGTTATACACAAACAAAGTTGCGGTAATCTCAACTCGTGTGAAACTGATTTTCAGCTCCTAATCTTAACATKATTACACGCGTGTACGAACATTTTTGCTTGCGCAGCTTTGATTAATACAAAATTCGCAAAGCTGTTTTTTTTTTATAATACACTATTCATGCAGATAGTTTCAGGATGCACGTTCTCTAGTATGCTTTCACTTTTTCGTTTTTCTTTTTAGCAGTCGACCGTATATTTATCCAATACACTTTGTTCTTTCCTTCGCAAAATATAATTGAATGAAAATTTTGCCCGAGAAAATTTTCTTTCTAAGTAAAATCAATCTTAGATTAATTAACACTTCACCAACTCACATTTTTACGCGATTCAATTATCTCAAGTTTTTGGTGGTTTTCAATTAGAATTAATTGTTTAATTTTAGAATAGGGAATATTAAAAAACACACACAGTATATCGAACTTTTCTCGGACGCTTCTTCACTGTACAGAAATTTTACTTTTTTGTTGGTGACGGCCATTTTGAATTTTCTGATGCAGTGTTGCATCCGATTTGGCACTTATATTTCAGTTATAAAATTATGGTCTTAAAAATATTTTACATTAAAATCAAAGTAAAATTTTAAAGCATTGCAGATATATTTAAAGAAAAAAAAATAGAAAGAGCTTGTAATAATTGCATATTTTGAAAACTTAGTTCAATTAGACCCAAGAAATGCAGCATTGTAAATGCAACTCTGATTTTTGTTTTTCGTTTTATGTTGGTCTTCTTTAATTTTAAAAGTAGTGAAAAAACAGAAAGTGTTCCCAATGTCTTAGTCAATTAGAAAAAGTATTTAAATAATTTTTTAAATTTCTTATATTTAATTTAATGTAATTTACTTTTTATATAGCTAATTATATTTCCCCTTTAAATTGGTCTTACATTCGAAACGATTGTAATTATTATTTTTAAAATTTTGTAAAAAGTTATTCCCCTTATTATTAGGAAATTTTATTGGATTGGCAGTCCTACCGGCACTTGAAAGAAAGACATGGCCATTTTGACAACCGCATTTGCAATTAATTTTTTTAGATGTTTATGCAGTGTATTCCGATAAAAATTAATATTTGTGTGGTGTTAAAATATTAAACGTTTATAATAGATGGAGACTCTTCTAGAGCAGCAGCGTCGCTATCACGAGGAACGGGAACGTTTGGTCAAGTTGATGGTGGACGAGTATGCGACGAAGAAAACTGGAGAAAAGGAAAGGATTCACTCAGAGCAGAGGTTAAAATGTTTGTTGGATCTGCACAACAATTCTACAACTAAGTTAAAGGAACTTTACGAAGATAAAGATAATGAACGAAAAGCTGAAATTCAGGCTCTCTCTGGGCCAAATGAATTCAATGAATTTTATGCACGTTTGAAACAAATTAAAGAATTTTATAAAAAGCATCCCGCTGAGATTAGTATACCTCTCTCCGTCGAATTCGAGGAGCTTACAAAAGCGTATAATAATTTAGAAGATATGTCAGCTCTCGTGGAATTCACAGACGAAGAAGGTGGTGGCCGATATTTAGATTTAAACGAATGCTATGAGCAATATTTAAATCTTCGTGGTGTGGAGAAAGTGGACTATATAACTTATCTGATGACTTTTGACCACGTCTTTGATATACCGCGAGATCGTAAAAATCGTGAATATCGAAAATATATTGAAAATTTAAATGCTTATTTGCACAATTTTGTAACTCGCATACACCCCCTATTAGACACCGATGCAGAACTAGTTAAAGTTGAGTTAGAATTTCAACGTCAATGGTTGCAAGGCAGTTTTCCTGGTAAATTATTCTGAATTTTATTTAATATCTAAATTTTTCTAATTATATGTATATTTGAATTTAGGTTGGGCATCTAAGGAGACAGAATCCGCATTAGCCAATACTGGTGCACATTTAGATTTATCGGCTTTTTCCAGTTGGGAGGAGTTAGCGTCCCTTGGTTTGGATCGTCTAAAATCGGCGCTTATGGCGCTGGGCTTAAAATGTGGCGGTACACTTGAAGAACGCGCTCAACGACTTTTCTCAACAAAAGGCAAGAAAACACTAGATCCATCTTTAATTGCTAAAAAACCAGCAAACAAAAATGCGAATGTACATTCTCGTGATAATGAACGTCATAAGGAAATTGCTCAATTAGAGGCGTTGTTGTACAAATATGCTGACTTATTATCTGAACAGAGAACAGCAACCAAAGAAAACGTGCAACGTAAACAAGCCCGTACTGGCGGAGAACGGGACGATAGTGATGTTGAAGCAAGCGAGAGTGATAATGATGATATGGACGACGCAGATGATGTACCATATAACCCCAAAAATCTGCCGCTTGGTTGGGATGGCAAGCCAATACCTTACTGGTTGTATAAACTGCATGGTCTGAATATCAGTTATAACTGCGAAATATGTGGTAATTTTACGTACAAAGGACCGAAAGCATTCCAACGTCATTTTGCTGAATGGCGACATGCTCACGGAATGCGTTGCCTTGGTATTCCAAATACGGCACATTTTGCAAATGTAACGCAAATTGAAGACGCGATCACATTGTGGGAGAAACTTAAGTCTCAAAAGCAAAGTGAACGTTGGATAGCGGATCAGGAAGAAGAATTCGAAGATTCGCTGGGAAATGTAGTGAATCGTAAAACCTATGAGGACTTAAAACGCCAAGGATTACTCTAAGAATTGCGCTAACGGTCTGCTTTTTTATTCGTGTATGCATAAATTATATTGAGCTAAATTAAAATGAAACAATGTTCTATAACAGAAAACAATCATTACCACGATTTTAATTAAAATATTTCCAAATTTAATCTTAAACCGATGCTATTCAAACGGGTAAGCGGGAGCAGAGTAATTTCCTGTTTATTCCTTTCTGCATTCAAACCATCACATAGCCAGGGGAAGTTCTAAATTAAAAAAAAAGAACAATATCCGTTACAAATATACGTATCTTACATTTATCAGCTGGCTTACCTGGTAATTTGAATTGTGGCTAAGATGAATAAAAGCTTCTTGCGTTGTATTAAGTGCTACTTTAAATTTAGCACCTTTTGGCAACGTATTTAGCGGCTTTACTCGCTCGGCTAATTTGTACAGTGAACTGCGAAGTTGTTCTTCAAACTCTATCAGGAATTTGTCGTTAGACCCTGTTGCTTCACACATCATTTCTCCATCAGCTTCAAAATGCTTAATGTCGAATGAGTAGCACTCATTTAGAGGTAGCTCGTCATGGTAAAACTGTAACACCACACATTGCAATTCGCGTCGTTGTTGTAGTTCCCGTGCAGTTCGCAAGATATTATATATGTATGAATTAAGTGGCGGGAATATGGAAATGTAGACTGGTGCATTATAAAGACGCCTCTTTTTGAAAATTTGTGCCGGGTACAATTCACGCACATATAGAATATGATTCAAAAATACTTCTAGCGCCTCGATTAAGATGTCCGATAAATCTGTCATAACGTTTGATTAAATTTGACGCTATTATTATATACATATTGTGTATAAGCATCATATATTTACCCTCTCTACTCATATTTATTATTATTTAAATAGCTTTAGATTTATTTTTATTTTGTTTAAAAATGTACAAATGTCACATATATTTCAAAATATTGTTAAATAAGAACAGATATGTTTACTTAACATATGATTAGAGTTTCATTACAGTTGTTGCCAAGCATAATTTTCTTTAACGATAAATCAGAGCTTTAAAAGAAATTTTCTAAAAATTGATTAAATAAATTGTTTAAATTAAATTAAATCGAAGAAATTGTTTTTGATTGATTAAGTTCTTAATTAATCTGATACTTTTATATATGTCACTAAAATCCTTAACATAGCCACAGTGAAGATGTGTTGTGCCATATTCACAATAATCAATATCCAAGCGATATTAGCGCCACCTACCGGGTTTCGTTCTGTATAGAATTTTATTGTGGCTGCCCTGGTGGTTGTCTTTGATGGGGTAAGTTCAGGATTTTATAAATGAGAATATAGAGCTTTTATCAGTTGGTATTAATATTTTATTTACATTTAAATGCTTTCATATAATATACATGGATATGTAAGATTGTGTATTCATATATTTGAGGTCTGCTAAATATGTGTGTGTGTACTAATTATTTGTAAGACTAAAATAAGGTTCAGCATTGCGACCTTTGCTGTCTTGCATAATATCGAATACTACTCATGATAATGTAGTCTTTTCGAAGTTATTGTGTTAAAGCTGAAATGTTATAGTTTTGACTTCAGTCCGATCCGAAAGTTAGACTTTTGGTAAGCCGGTTGAATTTACGACAGGTAACAAAGTACGAACTGTTCGAAATTCAACCTCTCAGGATGAAATTCATACAAGTCGACCATATTTTTTATTTTTCGGATTTATATGAATGAAAATACGGCAGTAAAGAGCAGTGTAACTATTTATGACTACCATTTATCGCTCTAAAATTACCACATTTTAAGACATACAGCACTTACTCGTATATTTCTACAATTAAAATTAATGCCAGTTAAAAGCAAAATAGCATCAAAACTTTTTAGCGCCATTTCATCAGAATTTTTTGGCTATAATAAATTTTTAACATTTATACTGTACGTACCCATGCCACAGTGATGATTCTACCTCCTCTGGTACAAGGTAACGCCACCAAACCATACTGGTAATGATGATAATGCTGAGTGAAAACAAAATAGGCATAAAGTTATAAACGCACAAGAGCAACATAAATACACATGTATGTATACATGTACATACGAGCATATTTGTGTTATATCCTTTCATATAAAATGTTTGTAGGTACAAATTTGCGCGCATTTTCGTGGAACTTTATATTTGCAAAATTTTACAACTCAAATATAAATGCCACGCAGACTGCTGTTGAGTGCTGCAGGTGTGCAACATACGTTTCGGTATGTATTTTTATGCGCCATCATATATAGTGATGTATGTATATGGATTACTTAGTTACAATGTGTTTCACTAGAATGTTTACAGAATAATATACAGAAGTAAACAAGTGTAACATATAATACTGTAATCACAGTATTATGTTCAAAAGGCAACAATGTAATGTGAATTACAGCATGTTAACAGACAGCTGCTAAATTTAATGAAGTAACAGAATAATATACAGAGGTCTACAGGAAGTGTAATATGATCAAAGCGCAACAATGTAGATGAAAATTGCAGTATGTTAACAGACCGCTGCAAAATTTAACAAGTTACGCTGAATTCTGTTAATTTTGTCGATTTCAGTATGACAATAACAGAAAAGTGTGCTGTTATCTGTTCCATTTTGAGTTTCTGTCATATTAGCTGATCGACATACATATGGACATATACATACATAAATACAACTTAGCTTTGTTCGAAGAAGCTTAACCAGGTAGTTGTATCACATAGCTAATCTTAATAGGTTTATGTATACTTACATATGTTTGGTAAGCAACAGTAAAAATGACAGATTAAAATTTTGTAAAGCAAAATCTAGACATTTACTTATTATAACTATAAAAATTCAATTATTGCCCTACTAGCGAGGCAGTTAACGGAGCCTTCAGTTTTAGAGTTATAAAATGTACCCCCATTTGTGAAACAAATTGTTAACTTAAGCCTTTTTACAATATTTCCATGCACACATACACGCGCTTATTTACGTTAATAGCTACATACATATACATATTGTGTTGCTTAAAAGCTCATAATTGAAATTGTTGAACATTTTTGTCAGTCAACTTTTGTGTTTTGTTCGAAATTTTTAAGCACATTGTTTTAAGCGATTTTGTTTATGCACTTAATATGAGTGTAATGTAATTTACGAGATTTACTACGAAAAGGTATAATACAGTTAGTGATAAAGGAAGAAAAATGGTGGCGACGGGGGATAAATATTTATGTATAAAAAACTGGTATAAATCAAATTAAAGTTGTCTTTTATTTGATAAGTCTTAAAGAGGGGCGCAGAGAACAAATAACTGGTATAAAATATACATATTGGCATAATGGAGCAGAAATTTAATAATTGGTATAAGTCACGTAAATTGTCATAATCAAGCTAAGAATAATTAAGGGGGATAAATAGCATAAGCTTCCAGAAACAAGCAGAGAAAAAATATCTCGTATAACTAACATACCTGTAAATAGCAAATAATTGGTATAAGTGACAGAAACTGGCATAAATATGCATGTACAAATAAATAACTGGAATAAGCAGCTAAATTAAGCGTAAGAGAACAAAATTGGTGTTTCTGGCACAAGTTGGCACAAAGAAACTGACAATAAGTAACTGGTATAAAGAGCATAATAAAACCTAGTATAAATAAATACTATGATGACATAAAATGTCATAATGAAGCAGTAAATAAACAACCAGCATAAGTGATATTAATTGGTATAATCAATCATAGATTCAATATGTTGTATAGAGTCATAAGCTGACATAAAAGAACAGAGAATAAATAACTGATATAAGTAACATAAATTGTCATAATAAGACAGAGAGTGGTAACTGGTATAATTAACATAAACTAGCATAATAAAGCATATAATTAATAACTGGTATAAGTGACATAAACGTCTTATGCGACCTTTAATATGACATAAGCGAACAAGTAATTGGTATAAGCATGAAGAGGACAAATAACTGGTATAAGCGACTTAATTAAGCGTCAGCGAACAAATATTTTTTGTTACTGGAATAAGCTGGCATAAAGGAACAAAAAATAAATAACTGGTATAAGTGACATAAACTCGCATAAGTAACATAAATTGGCATAACGAAGCACAGAATACATAACAAGCGGTTATACCACTTTAAAGTCGTATCCACGTAATTTATTACGGTAAACTCGGTTGAATAACTTTAATTTTGTTTCTTAATATGAATTTTTTGAAAAGAGGTAAAAGAGAACACACCTTAGATGTATAGACTTGACTAAATTTGTATGATTAACTAGAACTTGTGAAAATAAAATCACTATTAAAACTATTTTGTCGAGCGATATGGATACATTTAACCTTATCTTCTCTTGGGACCAAGGCAGATTGTTAATTTTCACAAAAGCTGCGGAAACGCAATATTTTCTTAAATTTTTGCTGGGATATCTGCGGTTGTATAAGAGATACGAGCATTGAAACTACTATATTAGAGATCGCTCTATTTCTCAGTGATATTCTTTAACAAATTTATTATGATTATTTAGGATGTTGCTGTGCAAAATATTTCGAAGGCATAAATGATCAATTTCCGCAACCTTACTAGATCCATTTTTTTATTTTTTCATTAAGCGCTCACAGAGATTTTTTATGCGCCGCTAAACGATTTCAAGCTCGCTTGAATACAATGATACTTATTTGACATCAATCACTGAGCGTGTTTGAGTAATGAGTTGTGAAAGAAATGGAATTTGAAATACCTTTGCAACGACACGCTTTGATTTTCAAGCATATTTATAGGCGCTTACAACTGTTTTGCAAGCAATAAACAACACTTCTTCCAACGGGTTTGCACTTTTGCACAAATTCACAAGCAGCTGTGTATGTAGACGCACACATATCCGCAAACACATGCAACACATGATGCCAACACAAACTGTTCAAGCGCACAAGCATGCCTGCAACCGCTCAACCATGTGCCCAATCACTCAGCGAATGGCGCAAATGTGAATTTCAAATCCTTTTGGGCCAAATTTTTGTGTAAACAAAAAACGCTACAAACTTACCTGCACGCACGAAGCGAGAGTTGAAGCTTTTCGAGCGGCGTGTGACTGTGTTGCGTTGCTGTTGTTGTTGTAAATGAATTTTGTAATTGATAGGCACGCAAATTTCATTTCATTCAATCCAACTTAGGCCGTCTACGCAGCCATGCCGAGCCGAGCGAGAAATCGGAATATGGACACTACAGCTGCACATGCGTGTATGTGTGTGTGAGTGTGTTTGTGGGCATATATGCATGTGTTTGCGTTTTTACGCAATTTCGCAATTATATGTATTGCGCCTATGAGCGCCGGCTGCTTTGCGTTTTTATCCTGGAAAGCCGTTACGGAAAAGGTTCGCACGCAAATTGAGTGCCGCCATCAAAGCAATATGTTTAAGCAAATGCTTGGCCTGCTGTCGTCTGTTTCTTTCGCATTTTCTGGTTATTGGCTAAAGCTGGTTATGTTGTTGTTGTTGTAGTTGTATCATTCTATCTGCGCCCCTTTTTTGCAGCGTTGCAGCAGTTACGCCAGTTAGCAACACCTTTACAGCAACAACTACGCTTTGAACTGCAGTGAAATGCTTTTATGTCGTTCGCCATTCCCTTTAAGCCCCCCCATATCCGGCAGCACTTAATGGCAGCACAGTACTGTATTTGTTGTTGTTGCTTTTTTTGTATCTATCACTGAGTGCGATAATCCAATCGTCAAAGTGTTTTTATGGTCCTTTGTAAAATTCTGCAAAATTTTCTTTTTTCACCAATTTTTTTTTTGCTGCAAGCGTAGATGTGTACGTGTGTGTATGTGTGTGTATGCGTCATGTTTTTTCAGCTGTTAACCGAGCTTTGAAATAATTCCCGTGAGAGAGGACTTTTTTGCCACTACCGGTTGGCCGAGGCCGAGACTTTCACCCGCAAATAACTCCACGCACACACACACAGTCACACATACAAGCAAGTGCGCGCGTTTACCACGTCCGAGCGCAATTTGCTTTCGCTGCTTTTGTTTTTATTGTAGGCTATCGCTTGGCTCGGCTTTATTCCGAACGCATCGCTTGCTCGCCCGCTCGTCGACATTCATCCGTGTATTTGTTTTAAAATATTTATTATGCATGTCGTGTAGATTGGATTTTTTATATATTTATTGCATACTTTTAGGCCACAACCGAAATATGGAAAATATCATGCTTTAGAAAGTGTGGCCGCCACCGCTCAGCTGGGCGTGTAATCGCAATCGAAATATTAAATGAATTGGTTTCACCACTCGCCATCATTTTGTCAGTCCTAGCCTAGTATGAGCTGAATAGTAATTTCGTGAGCTTGTAGGTGTGCATGGTACACGTATGTGCAATTATTTGTGTGTGTGTGAATTTTTTTTATTTAGGAGTGCGCCTGCAAGTGGGTTAGGGTAGGAAATTAGCATTTTTTTGAAATCTACATTTGTTAATCTCTTGTGTGGGACATCAAGGCATGTGGGCAATCGAGAGGTGATGATGATTTTTGCTTACTTTCTACATTGATTGGCATGTGTAGCAATATCACTATATTTATATGCGTGTGTGGACATGTGTATTGAATGTTGAAAAAGTTGGTGTGATTTTTATAGAATTTTTCCGAAAATTGCTTTAAAAAGTGTGCTCAATGTTGTAAGCATATATGCATCGGAAACAAAGTAGCAAATGGCGATAAAGTAGCTGCTTTTGCTTAGTAAGCTTTATGAAACTCAATCACATTACACAGTTTTTGTAATTTAGTGGCCCAGTGGTCCCTTAGATTAAGATCTCAAAAAAAAACAAAAAAAAAAAAAAAAAAATCTTGGTAACTAGCAAACGCAGTTTTAGCTCCTTAAAATAAATTTGTTCTGGCATTGACTTAAACTCTTCTGTCATATTTGCATAAATTGTGACAAAAAAGCACCCCGAAAAGTAATAAAACTTCACGGGTAAATGATAAAAACATATATTTTTCTAAATTGTTAGGACTGTCCTTAATTACTATGCCAAATATAAGCGTGATTTGTCCACCAGTTTATTTACTTTAGCAGCTGCTGTCGGAGCATTTCAGTGTGCGGTGCGATTTTTACAATTAATAAAAATATCGAACAAAGAATTTGTCTGAAATTTTGTATTTCTAACCAAATTTCGTTTGTGAAATCGCTGTGAGTATTGAAAAAGGCTTTCGGTGATTCGATTTTATCAAAAACACGAGCTCACGAGTGGTACAAAGCCTTCAAAGACGGTCGGTGTGTGACCTTCGACCTCTCAACTGGAGAAGATATTAAAAAAGTAATGTGTGTGTGTAAGTGTGGAAAGAGAGCTTGACAGCTCTTGCAAGTCCGTTAGAGTAATTCTGGTGGATTTCTCAGACGTGAAACGCGTTCTTGCCTGACTCGTTGCGACAAAGCTGAATTTTTTTCAAAAAGATCACTTTGGACTTGCTTGATCTTCAATAAGTAGTTCTATTTGGCCGTATTGAGGCATTTGCGCGAGAACAACTGTCTAAAACGCCCGGAAGTATGAAAGAACATTTCATGGATTTTACACGATGATAATGCAGCATCGCATAGAGCCATGATTGTGACCGAATTTGAAGCCTAAAACGCAATGAATACCATTGATCAACAAGCATATTCACCCGATTTGGCACTGTATGATTTTTTCTAGTTCGTTAAACCGAAATTGCAGCTCCGTGGAACCCATTTGCAGTCGAGTAAACACTAACGAATTAACAAAACTGGTCTGAATACCCCTATAAACTATTTTGCTACTCAGAAGTTCGGAATTTTTGTTCTCTGATAAGAAACTTTTTCGAAGGAATAATAAAATAGAAATCGGTGCCATATTTATAGCTGAGAAATCATCAAATAGTTTTATGAACCTCTTCATTCTTGAATCTGTGTGTTGTGTGTATATTCAACAATATTAGCTCCCCACGGTAGACGTGACTCTGTAGCTGGAACGCAGTTATATTTATAACCGGTCACAAGGCTATCAGCACCAAGCCTTTCCACAAACACTAACTGGTGATGCTTTTTGCTGCCACAAAAATAAAAATACATCTAAACCATAACTAACCAACAATAAATTTGTCTCATTCTCCTCCTGGGCATAGGTTTGTTTATCAGTGCGCGCCAACTATGTACATTATTGAAACGATCTCTTAGCAAATTGCCGTTACATCTTTTGACCTTCTTCGCCTTGTAATCGTCATTTTGATTTTCGCTTCATTTAAATAGTAATTTATCTATTATTGTTTTGTAGGCGAAATAATTCTATTTGCCTTATCTTAATTTCTCAATCATGCTCATGCGTTTGCCGCAGGAAGCTGCGGTTAATGAAATGCCCGTTTGGCATATTCCTTCCTGTTTATTTGCACAATTATGTCTGCTTTGCTCTGTTTGGTGCTCCACCTTTCACGCTAATGATTTTCGCCTCTCCCCAGAAAAAGCAAGGAGACTCTATTCCAAAACTCATTTATTCATTTCCGCATCGTGATTTTATTGATCGACGACACCAACTAGTTTGTCAGCATTGTGGCGTTGCTGCAGTACTGCTTGGTACTACACGGCGTATACGCAACCTCGACAAAAGATTGAGTTTGTTTTTCGGTGGCAGGATAGTTCATGTAGTAATGCCTTAACAGTCTTTCTCGCTGTTACTGTTGACTGCTTTTATTGTATTCTGGTTATTTGTTGTTGTAAGTGTCATTGTTGACGCTGTTGCTGACACACAACACTTTCACTGTTATTGCCAGCAATTGTATGTTATTTAAATACCGACTTTGTTGCTCGTTTATTCGCAACGCTTGCTGCATTTCACATCATTTTGTGTGTTTTATTGCTGTTGCTTTTGTTTTTGTTTCGTACCCACAATAAATTTGTTTGCATTTAAATTACTTGCAAATATTTTATGCGTCGCTGACAATGCTACATTGCTTGCTCTTGACTTTCCGCTTGAGTTCGTTGCTCGCTCTATTACTTCTGTGGTCGCCTACGATTTCCTAAGATTGCCATTAAAGCTGCTTACCTAAATAAGTTTGCAGTTTCCGTTGTTGGTTTTGTTTGTGCTCTTGTTCTTACTCTAGTTTTAGCTAACTTGAAGTCATAATTTAGTATTATTGTTGTTGTCCATATTCAATTTCCAGTGAATAGAAACAATTAACAATGTTCACTTGGTTAGTTAAAGCAATATAAAATGGAAATTTGTTTCTTATTTTAACAGTAATTTTTTGTTGTTGTTTTGTTTTTTTGTTTTACTTACAAAATGACACAATTTTATTAGAAATGGAATATAAAATTAATCCAAGTAGTTGTGCAACTAAGCTTAAACAATTGAAGTGGAGCATTTAGTGCAATTGAAAGTCAGTTGAGTGCATGTCCTATAAATGTAATTAACGAGGACAATTTAATAAATTTTATATGAAAAGCTGTTTTTATTTAGCATAAATTGTTAGGGTTTGCGTAAAGTATTTACACACTTACACACGCACACACATAGAAATAGAAGTTTCTGCTGATTTGACGTTATACTACTGTGATCAAATTGAAAGGTGAATTTTGTCCACTTCATCTCCATCGAAGTAATCCCCTGCAATACACTTACGCATGCGAATGAATTTTCATCATAGCACTTGGAAAAATCCTCAGTCGTGATGACTGAATCGAAGAAATGTATCCAACAGCTTTTATATCCTCAATTGAGTCGAAACGGTGTCCTCGGAGTGGTCATGTAAATTTGCTGAATAGCCAGAAGTTACACGAAGATAAATCAGGCCACTACCGTGCGGCACGATTAACGGATTAGTTAAAAATGTGGCGAAATGATCTCAAATAACCAATGCAGTAGGAGATGGTGCATTATCGCACTTCTATCTTCAATAAATTCGGACATAGTAAAAATCGAAGAATTCGCTTTTAGTGCCTCACAAATAGACGCGTATCTCAAATACTACTGAACATTTTGACGTGAAATTCAGCATAGATGTCACTCACTAACAGTACTATCAACTTACAAAAAGAAAAAATCAGATTCGAAAAACACGCGAAGTATAAGTTAAAAATTGACATTTCAATTTGATCACAGTAGTATAACAATAAAGCTCAACTAGAGGTCTGAAAATCCTGGTATTAGTTATATGGCGTCTAGATTAAGTTCACACTCGATTTTTTCCATTTTAGGCAGAGATAACTCACATTTTTCCAAACTCAAGGTGTAATCTAGAAAAAAAGGCGAAAAACCCTCTGACATAACTTCCTTGAATCCCTAAGTGAGTGTATATATTATGGAATTTATTTTCAAAAGTTTTAAACCTTCTATGAGCGGCTGATAGATACATTCGAAACTCTTTCAACTTGCTCACACTGTACGAATTGTTATTCGCTTGATTAACGACTGACTTTCAAATTGTGCAATCACATAAATTCGACTTTAAAGTCAACAACAAACAATCCCTCGTATACTATGTCGTAAGCATAGTAAATTTATGCGCCACACACTAATGTGATAATTATTGACTTTGTTTGAATTTCGATAAATGTAATTACAGCTAATTAAACTCGAATACCATAAAATGTCAAGTGTCTGCTTCGAACGATAAAAGTTAAATACCCAGCATTTTGGAAGCTTAATAACTCAGCAGAATGATACTAAAAACAACGTCTACTTTACAACACATGCCACATTGACAAAGTTTCGCATGTGTAAGTACCCTATAGGAAAGATGGAACTGTATGCTACGTAGAAATATTCAACAAGCTTGTTGAGAATTATAGACACTTGTGTTGCGAAGAAAGAAACGAGAAGAACTATTTACTGTGTATTTTATAAGAAGAAGGACCAGTATTTGTATATGACGAAATGGAGGGTAGAATCGATGCCGGCACAGCCTCCACTTTGTATTATTCATAATGACATCCGATAATAACAGAAATTCACTGACAAGCCTGGATTTTCTAGCTGCATCTTAAAGAAAACTTCGAATACCGCAGACCCGCGGCGGTGGGTCGACATCTAAAGCCAAAGTACGACAAGTTTAACCGGTCCTGAAGCTTTAACCCAGGAAAGGTTCAATCAACTATTGCTTTCAAACTCTTGTGGTTTATGAGTCCCATTGAATCCCACTGAATTTCTGCTTATTAAATTTCTTTCCATTAAAACTTTTGTATTTATCCTAACATAGATTAGGGCATTATGAGATCATTGACATCTGAAAAAGTGGAGGTTACATTAGTTGATTTCTCTTTTGATATTTCTTGAAGTTAACGTGTTGCATATAGAAGGTGGATTTCAAGGAGAGAACAACGCCCCTTTCGAAGACGAACTGATGCTGGAAAACGGGTGAAATGTTATATCGGCTCTAGAGTCAATGCGGACTTCTCCTACTTACACTTGTCCGCAAGTATATTCAACTCAGAGGTGCGAAATGTTAATCCAATAGAACCGATAGTTGAAGGGTTTAGTCGCTGGACATGACGTTGGAACACCACTCTCCCTACTCAGAGTTTTGTAAACTGTGATGGGATCTTATTATAACCTCTTGGGACACTTATAAATGCTTTAGCACTAATTGTCAGTTTCCTAACGGGTGCCAAAAAAGCAAATACATACATATGAGTATATGTATACTCCACCGTAGCAGCAGAAAATGTGTTTCGTCAGTAATACAATAACGACGCAACATTGAAAACACAAAACAAAAAAAAAAAAAAAAACGATTGCCGACGAAAGGATGCGCAGTTGTGTGATTGTAGTTGTTGTTTTCGTTGCTTTATTACCCTTCTTGTTGCTATTATTATTCATTATTATTGCTGTTGTTGTTGTCACGGTTATTATTTTGTTGCAGTTTTCCTCCTTATAGTCGCACATAGATATTATTACGTTGCTGCGCTGTCGAGTGTACTTCAGATTGTCTTATGAAAAATTACGCGAATGGCAAAAGTATGCGCATATTGAAAAATTACCGTTTAAATGAGTGGTGGGTGGGTTGGCGCATACATTAGTGCGAACATGCACAGATATACAACAGAGTTGCATGCTCTCTTGGGCGGAAGTTGATGGAAAAAGTCGCGAGCTGAAGCCTGCAGAAGGAGGTGAGTGCCACAACAGGTGCTTATGATATGCATATGAATTATATACATTGTAATAAAGTATGAAGTACTTGCAATACGAACAACAGTAACAGTGGCGATAACGGATCTCCGCCAATTTCCATAAATTTCAAAAAAGACTAGGGCGAAAAGAAAACATTGAAGTGTGTAATTTTAAGGCGATTTGAACATGTGACGGCCATGAAAATTCATATGGTGCATGGGAATAGTAATTTAAGCTCACATCTGTGTGATGTATGTATGTTCGTGTAAGACGGATGTATGAAAGAAGTTGGGTTAATAGAAGAGTGTAAATGATTCCGAGTCATCAAACTCATGCCATTACCTCTATTTTTGTTTTATACTATTCAATGACAAATATCGTTTTATACTATTCTCTAATATTCTCATACAGCGGCGATTAACAAACGGTTTCAAGATCGAAGTCTGTTGAATGGCAGTGAAAGCGCAATACCAGAAGATGGTGAACCCGATTCCCCAGTCTATGAAGCAGACGTTCCAGTGCCCGATCATGAAGAAGTTCAAATAGATATTACTCGTATGAAAAAAAAAAACAAAGCGGCAGGGGCCAATGGATTGCCGGCCGAGCTACTCAAATACAGCGGCGAAGAACTGATAAGGAGCAGGCATTCGCTTTTTTGTAGAATATGGTCGGACTTGGAATTTAGTGTGGTCTGCCCAATCAACAAAAAGGAGGACCCCACAATCTACAATCCACAATCATAATTGCCGTCGGATAAGCCTCCTCAACATCGCATATAAGGTTCTATCGAGCGTACTGCGTGACAGATTATAGCCCACCGACAACAAACTGATTGGACTTTATCAGTATGTCTTTAGGCCTGGAAAATTGATCAGATATCCTCCATGGGTCAAATCTTGGAAAATATCCGTGAAAAGAGAATGGAACCACCTCATCCCTTTCTCGATTTCATAGCTGCTTTGACTGACCTGCAAAGCTAATGCGGCTGTGTCAACTGACCAAAAAGATCTGTCAGGATCGGGAACTACCTCACCAAGCCGTTCGATACAAAACGAGCTTTCAGACAAGGCTACTCCCTTTCGCGCGACTCCTTCAATCTGTTGCTGGAGAGAATAATTCGAGCTGCAGAACTTAATTGAGCAGGCGGTAGTTGTACTTTCTCCATGTGAACGAGGGCAAAACGAAATATCTCATGCCTTCAAATAAACATTCGTCGAACCTTGCTTTTCCACGTCACTGTTGATAATCATAACTTCGAAGTCGTAGACAATTTCGTCAATCTTGGAACCAGTATTAGCAGCAACAACAATGTTAGGCAACGCATAATAACTCGTGCCAACAGCTGCTACTTTCGACTGAGTAGGCAATTGAGAAGTAAAGCTCTCTTTCGACGTACAAAAAGCAAACTCTAAAAGGCCTCCATTTCGTGGGAAAGATCATGTGGAGAAGGACCGGACTTGGAATCTCCAATTGGTGCCACATTGCGAAGAGAAGAATCGACTGGTGCGCTGTTGTTAACTCGGCAATAAACGCAGTAAAGAATAAGAATTTTCAAGGCAAGTGTTTTTGAAGTCCGGAATTTGTCTATTCCAAGGCGTTCTCAAGAATTAGGACGGGGTTTGAGAAAGGATTTGGGCTTGCATCCGTATAAAATTGTTCACTCTCAAGAACTGAAGCCATTGGACTAGCGTAAACGTCGCGAGTTTGCTGATCTTGTTTGGAACAACTTGTAAGCGATAGCGATTTGTTTAAGAACATCTTTTCCGTTGAAGCAAATAAAGGTGCGAAGTAGAGTCACATATTATTTTTGAACAACCATTATATTCACCTAAATTGACAGTTTGGTGGGGGTTTTGGTCTGGTGGAATCATCGGTCCGTATTTCTTTCGAAATTAAGTCGGTGACATTGTTACTGAATAGAAAGCGGTATAGATCGATTATAACCAACTATTTATGGCCACAATTGGAGATTGTATTATTTATAGAAATTGTGACATTGAATGGGCTCTTAATGGTCTCCAAGAAGTTGTGTTTTAATATCATTAGACTACTTCGTTTGCGGATATTTGAAATCATTGCTCTTTAGCAATAAACCAAACTATCTTCAAGCTTTGGAAGTCAATACTGAACGTGTTGTTCATTCCATACGACTTGATTCAGTGGAAAAAGTACTCGAAAATTGGGTTAATTTATTCGTTCCTGCAAAAGAAGTCGTGGAAGTCATTTGAATTATGTCATATTCAGAACTTAAGTGCATTGATTGTACTTTATTTTAAATACAAAACATATGAGTTTCCTTAAAAATTTGTGTATTTTTGTAATAAAAAATATTACTCTCATTGGAAAACTCTTTATTTGCAATTAATTACTACTACATGGTTACGTTTCATAAATGTACAAAATACAGTATTGATACCAGATGTAAGGCAGCGCTGCTGACGGTGGAAAAGGAGCGTAAGCAAATTTGAATAGACCAATAAAAAAATGTAAAAGTTGTAAAGATAATCTTTAATCCTAAATAAAATGGTCTTTCTGTTGGAGCAAAGACAAAAGAGCTCAGGCTGCATAAATATCATTAACAAATGTTGTTCTTTGCTTTTTTCTCTCCTATAATTGTATGCTGTGAACCCATGTTGCGCGGTAGACTCCAACTTGACCGCTTTGACAAATGATATTGTTTGCATTTGCCATTTGGTTGAAATTATCATGGTTGCCACAGTTACATATCAACGAAAGAAATAGCCGATTTCGCTTTGCATTTAATGACCACAGCATGCTAGAGGACCTTTGGCAAATAGTTCACATTTCACTTAAAATTATTTTATTTCATCTATTATTCTCATTTGATAAAGTTTTTGACCAAAAATGTTTTTGTTTTTAGTAATATGTAATGGCGTTGTTGTTTTCGTTGGCACTTTAGTATTTCCACTGACGCCTTTTAGCACTTGAAATTTCGGTCAGCAACGGATAATCAAAATTGATTTCCGCTTTCAATATTTACACTTCAAACTCTACGCAAGGCGATTGGGTTTGTGTGTGTGTGTGTGTGTGTGAGTGGAAAGCGAGTATTGGTCATTTGTTTTCCTACAGCGTTGATGAGCTTCATTGTGTTTTCAGGCACGGTCAATGTGTTGTTCTTGCGTTTTTTTGCACAGAATTTTTGTCATGTGATATAAATGTCGGTCATTAGATTCTAGGGATGTTGTTGACTTTTCTCAACAACGAAACATTACAAACATACAACAGGCAGTGACGCAGGACCTTGGTTATCAGCAAAATTTGAGATAAAGCAACATATCGTTTCGTTTGGCGACACATTAGTGGTGGAAAAACGAGCGCACGCGGCGGAGGCAAGACAATACAGTCCGCCACCAGAAAAATACTTCACACAAGTATGTATTTAAGCATAATGTGCGAATGGTAGAAGTTTTTTGTTCCAAAGTGTAAATTATTGCGTCTTTCATTCGAGTAGACAGCGAAACTTTTTTGCGTGAGCAACTTATTCGTACGACATTTAACGCATTGGCAATATCTTAGCTAACGGTTGCTGATGGTCTGCGGAAAATACTAAAATTTAATGCACAAAAGTAATGTGTGAAGTTTTACTGTTCGAAAGGCCAAGTAACGCAGCATGAACTGTCACTTCCGGGTGATTTTGAGGTCACGAGCACATAGACGCGATTTCTTTTTGTTGTGGGTTTGGGAGAATATTCAAAAGTTTCGAAATCCTTGAATTGTTATTGATGTTCCATATTCAGATGTCATTGAGTTACGTTTATGTGGATATATATATGAAAATCGAAGAAGTTTGAATAAAGAAAGAAACAATAATCAGTTAGCTAAAACAGGCTTAAGCTATATATTTTTTTGTAGACATTTAACAATTTAATACAAATGAGTGTTACTCCAGTTTGAATTTTCTACTGTCCGGTCAGTTGTCAAATGAATGTAAGCTGATAGGGTTAAACGGATCTGAAATGGATATCAGAGAGTGCTGTCATATTGATGACAACTAGACATTTCTAACGTACATACTATGTCAAATCATTGTCAGCTGGTAATCACACAGATTTCAAATCGATTCTGGCAGTTGGATGTCAGAGAGAGGTGTTTAAGTGAATGTTAGATGTCAGTGAAAGGTGTTTAAGTGAATGTCAGATGGCAGCTTTCAAATAGACACAAGTTGAAAGTTGTTATATACAAGTCAAATGACAACTAACAAGTCGAATCGAAAATGGAATTTGTTAAAGGAATAACAGAGAGCGTTGTCAAATGGATATCAAATAGATGATAGATGGTTACCAGATAGACTTCAGATGTGAGCTGTCAGGTACTTGTCTAATAGAGTTTGTGAAACAAGCGTCAAGTGACAACTGCCGAGACGATCGGTTGACATATGTGAAATAACTAATATCAGTTTTCACCGTTGATATCCAACTAGCCAGCGCTGTGATTTTTCTGATAATAGCTGTCAAATGACTGCTGGGAGATGGTTCCTGTCAAAAGTTTGTAAGAAAGTGTTCATGAGAAAGTACACACCTGTGGTGAACAAACTGGCTCAACGCAAAGGCGGAGGGTGAGTAGGTAAATAAAAATATAAATTTTTAAATAAAAATATAAATTTTTATTTATTTAGTTGTTGAGGAGTAAATAGAACACAAACGACTTTTAGGTGCTGGTAAATCGAACAATAACATGTCGGTTAGCTGCGTAGTAGTAGGCAAAAAATTAATAAAAATAAATAGAAAAGTAAAAAGGAAAGAAGACGAAAATTAGGTTTAACGACAGCAACTGACTGAGAATTCAACAGAAATGATTATTGTGCAATGGAGGATAACCGGGCATTAGGCAGTTTTCAACACGAGTTACTTACAAAGAGCGGTCAAGTGCCGCCAGCACACTCGCGTACAAAATTCGCCAGACCCTCATCAAAGCTACGCATGTGGGGAAATTTTATTATATTTAAAAAATTGGATATTTTGTCACTCGCACAAATGCCAACAGCATGTTGAATCTTCTGATTATGGCGATATACGGCCGTTGTTGTGAAACGGATTGGACCCTACTCAGCAGCTGATTATCGGTGCTGCATATCAGGCAAATATTACTTTCCACTTTGCTGCTACCTACATGGAATCGGTTTCAAGATATGCCACACGATTCTTAAAACGTTTGCTATGAAGTTATGCCTACTGCGTGGCAGCGTTAAAGAAAAGCACGAAAAAAGCACCGAGAATGTAAACAATAGCAAAATAAGACGCTAAGCTGCGTGCGCATAAATCAAGCTTAAAGAACATGGCACAAAACGGTAATGTACAGCAGTTGCGTCTCAATAATTTTTTCGCACCAACAGCAAGCGCTTTCCAGTTGCGAGCTGCAGCGCAGATTTGCCGATAACCAAAGCCAAAGCAACAGACGCAGATTGCTCGGCGGCCCAGCGGCTCGTCGGTCGAAGTCAAAGTCCTAGTTACACAATTTGAAGCGGGAAAAATAAATAACGCAAAAAAAATACTGGTAAGCTTTGTACAGCGCACACTGAAAACAAATAAGAGCACAAAAAGTTGAACGTAAGCACTTGTGAACAAATAATCTTTAAATATTTATACCATGACCCGGAGGTCAGCAGTGAAGCAAACGTTTCCGCCAGGCCACGTTTTCTTGGCGTGCAGCTCAGTTGCTTTGGCCGACATGGCGGCGGTGGAGGCCAAGCAATAGCTCAAATGCTGTCAGTTCTGTACGCTATTGGCCGAGCGTTTAGCGTCGCGGCGCTAAGGAGATTTATTGAAGTTCATTTGGGATTTACTTTTACTTTTTCGTTTTTTTTTTTTGTTTGCTTCCTTTTCTCTGCCATGTGTGTTATATATTTACTTTCGCTACTTAGTACAATAGCACTTGCACTTATCTGCTGGGCACCTCTTTAGTATGCCCATCCCGTCGCTTTGCTTCCTCCAATCGTTCATTTGTTTGTTTGCCTCCTGAAGCTCATTCATTTTCACTGACTTTAGCTAGCTTCTGTTTTGCGTTCTTTTATTTATTTTCGCATTTTAATTTGTGCTGATTTGTGAGTTTGCGTCCAGCCAAGCTGCTGCATTGCAATCGCGCAACCCGAGATCTGTCCAGTTACCTTATTTATTTACTTCAACTTCTAAAGTACTTTTACTGCGTTAAAATTTTAACTCTTGCCAAGCATAACAACAACACACAGCGGACAACTGCCAACACATCAATGCAATTACAATAGCTAAGTACTCGCAAACTTGCATTATGGGTTTAAAATTTATGGTTGCAGAAAGCACAGAGTCAAACTGCAATGAAATCGATGTAACATGATAAGCGCTTTCGAATACAGGGTGGTACGCTTGCACTGTTTTTCAAACTGTAGTCGAGAAGTAAAGCCCTCTCTCGACGAACAAAAACCAAACTTTAAAAGTAACTTATGTATTATTCTCATCCTGCTATATGGTGCAGAAGCATTAACTATGACAACAGCGGATGCGTCCACGTTACGAGTTTTCGAGAGAAACCGTTTGCGGAAGATTTAAGGTCCTTTGCGCATTGGCCACGGCGAATACCGCATTCGATGGCACGATGAGCTGTATGAGATATACGACGACATTGACATAGTTCAGCGACTTAAGAGACTACGGCTAAGCAGGCTAGTTCATGTCGTCCGAATGGATGAGAACTTTTCAGCTCTGAAAGTATTCGACGCAGCATCCGCCGGTGAAGAACTTTGCTTCGCTTGGAATCTTCAATTGCGGACAGATTGCGAAAAGCGGTGTCTACGCCAATCAAGAAGAGAATTAGTCAAATGATAAAATGTAACAAGAGCACATGGGTACAGATTAGATTAATGGTTTTGGATGAATTCTACAAAATCATCAAGCTTTTTGCTTTTCTAAAAAGGTGAATATTTGTGTTTAGAATGAATAAAATCGGTCCGACAGGCCTTTTATATCTGAAAGTACTTCCCTGGCATTAATATTTGCAAGTTGCAAGAGTATGAAATTTTCAAACTTAGACTTCCTTACTTGTTTTCTCTTTAATTTTCCTCACAAAAAGCGTGATTTGCCAAGCAGCATCAACATGAACTCGTAGCTTTCACTAAATATCTAAACCTACACCTGTCACATTTCTTTTTTTAATTTTAAGCTCATTATAAAATGCATTTTAATTTGACAAGCAACAGCTGTCAATTTCATATTTCCAACAAATAATTATATGAATTTAATTTGTAAAGAATACATCGAAAATCGGGAGTAAAATAACTAAACAATGGCAAATTAGAGATCAGATTGTCTAAACAATCACATTCGAAAAAAAAAACTCTTGGAATTTCTGGTATTAATGCCAACAATAATGCAGAGCCGGCTAATAACATAGGTATTTTGCATATTTAGGATATTTATTGCGCAATGTAAATAATATGAACGCATAATGCTAAGCTGCTGGATGTTAATTTGCATATTTATAACGAAATCGAAAACAAAAGCGAATATAAAAAATATTTCAAAACCGAAAGCATTTTGGCAGGAAAATGCTGCTCCAATAATGGAGTTGCACGAAAACAATAACAAATTTATGAATTCAAGTGCCACTATTTGCACTGTATACATTTTTGTTGCTTGCATGTAGTGGTAATTTGTATTATTAATTAGATTAGTTGCTATTAATGTTAAAGGCAAACACAATATTAGCAGCAGCGCTGCGGTAATTGCGCTAACACACACACACACACGTGTATGCTACCGTGTTTGCCAACAAGAGATGATGCGCTGCTATTAGCTGGTTGACCCGTTAGTCGTTTAGTTTATTGCTAACCGCATTGCCATGAGCAACTTGTGTTACTATTAACATACAACAACAACAACAGTAGCAATGTGTCGAATTTTTGGTTTTGGCAACGCTTTGTGTACATTTACATGGAAATTCCAATAAATATCGAGTATCAGTGTAATTTCACATACCCAGCTACGCTTCGTAAATATTGCCAATATACATATATATTGTATGTATATAGTATGTAAGTAACAAAAACGAATGCAAACACAAAGCGTTGCAAAAACAAATATTTGACGTCGCAAATTCATTAAAACATTTCACAGAAGAGTAGAAAAATCGCTAAAACAATTAAAAGGGTCGAAAATTCGAATGGCGTTGACACCACAAAGTGTGTGTGTGTGCGTGTGTGCATACATTTTTTTTTATTAATTTCCAATTTTTAACAATGTTTTTTTTTCTGGAAACACTCCAATCAGGTAGTGGTGTAACATAAAATGCGGCGAGTCGCATAGCTACAGGACATCCGTTTGTTGTATCCGCAGCACAAAATTTAGGCCATGAAATAATAGCAAAGTCTTCTGGTGTCGCCGTATTTACATACGTATGCGTGTATAGTTATATGTCACTTTTCTTTTTTGCAAGATCAACATATGTAGCTGCTCAGGGTTGCCAAACGCATGTTTCATGCTTAACTCTGACTTCACTAAATGCATACATGTGTAAAGAAGAAATTCCTTAAGAAATCTCTTACGTGCTGGATGAGCGAGTTATCTTTATAAAGACCTCCGAATAAAGTTTTGACATTCCTAAACTGGAGAGAAGGGTCAGCTAATTGTAAGAACTCGAACTGGAATCTATGTGTGAATGGAGAAAAGGAGACTGCTTTAGAAAGGAATCAATCTTTTTTCCTAAGCAAAATTGCTTACAATGAGGTATAACTATACTCAATAATTTATGGGCAGTATTTCAGGTACCATGGTACCATGAAACATTTAAGTACATCCGATTACTTATCTTTAAGGTTCTTCTTCTACAAGTAGTTAGGTAGGTACACTAGCTTAAAAAAATGGTTTAATTTAGATACAAGCAAGAAACAAAGTTAAATTTGGCTGCATCGAAGCTATAATGCTATCCACAGGTCCATTTTTTGTGGCATAAAAATATATAAAAAATGTTTTTTCAGGGTTTTGATCGGTTAGTTTTAAAGACAGCGATGAGCGCTTGTTATTTCACAATCATACTATAACTGAATATTGTAGCGATGCCTTGGATAATAACCTCTGTCAATTTCTATGAAGATATCTTTCGAACTACAAGAGAGTTTTCGATACAAGGACTTTAATTTGTTCGGAAACTTAACACGTCGGTTGGCTTTATTAGGTATTAACGTATTTGGCAACCCTACCAACTCACAACTTTACCATAAATTTTGACATTATTGATGTTATATGAGTACAAAATCTAAAAGTTTTGACATACGCGCGCTACTTGTGTTGTTTAAAGTAACTTAAAATATTCTTCATGGAGAAAGAATAGAATTAAATCGGGAACACTTTCGCACAACAGTGCATTGATGAACTTAATGCAATTTTTGGCGATTAAGCTCCATCAAGAGGCAGTGTTAATCGATAGTACGGTGATTTTACTCCAAGCCGAATTTGTGAAGGTCGTCCAAAATTAGTTGTTGTTCCGATTCCGTTGATATTTCAAGATCCCTTTCCACCACCACATAGCGAGCTCTCGCACATCGAATGAAACAACAGCATTATTGAGCACTTAAAACATTGATGTGATGAGTCATCCAGCGTTCTAATTTGGTAACGATTGATAACTTTTTATTCCTGTTGGGGGGAAAAAAATAAATCAAGAGGGCAATGTTTTTCGATACCTGAATGGGCGGTTGAGGCGGTTGAAGAATACATATTATGGTAATACTTCAATCGAGTGGCAAAACTGCTTGGGGAATTGGTTCAAACGGATGAAAAAGTGTATAGACCTTTTTAATCGAAATATTTTGAAAAACAATAAAGCAACGTTCAACGATTAGTATTTTGTTTTTGTTCTTTAATACCGAAATATAAAAGGCAACCTACGTATACCTTGTTGAGGGTATAAAAACCAAAGCCTTCATTAAGTTGAACGAATTTCTTACTCAAGTTGTTCAGTTTTCTTGCGCGTGGATATTTTTGGTTTCGTACCTTACCGTTTAATTTAACTCAGTTCCCATTAGATAAACAATTTATAAGTAATTTTAAAATTTTGTATATACTTTATTTACATTTCACATAACTCTAATAAATGTTATGAAAACGCTTGGTTTAATCAAGAATATATTATCAACGCAAATTTCATTCCAAGTGGCAACTCAGCATGCCTATCATACTCACACATTTCCCTTAAATATCAATATTTGCATGTATTAGGTATATATATAGGTACTTATACTATATATACGAGCATGTAGTTCCACGTACTGCAAATTTTCAAATGGAAAAATGCAAAGCATATGATGGAAAAGTGAAAACCTGATTAGTGCAGTGGTTTTACTAGCTCTAAAAACTTTCCATTGTATTCATATGTGGGGGTGAGCATGCCGTACTATTTGTTATTAAAAGGAAATTACTATTATTTGCCGATGGAAAGTTTGGTACCAACTTTTCGGAATAGTAAAGTTGGTAAAATTTAATTTTCAACTTATTTTATAAACAGAGGTATGTATGCATGTATGCTTTCGTGCGAAAACGCCATATACACCTGGCGCAAGCATAATATTATTTTAGTAATTATTGCAATATATAATATTGAAATGATATCAATTTAATACATTTTAATTAAAATATATAATGTTAAGTATATATTTTGCATATTTTCGTATGCAAACATATTTATTTGTTTTATAATGAAAACTGACAACTGACCATGTAAAGAAGGCTATATAATATTGAGGTATATAATTATAAATTATATGCTTTTTTGCCTCTCATTCAAGTTCATTGTCACTGCTATGCGATTTTGCTCCACATCCTTGAAAATTAACATGTAAAAAATAACAATAATAATACGCAAATGTCTGGTCTTGGTACATTTCAAAGCAAATTTCGCCGCCTACTATTGTCTGGGCAGAAAATGGCATTGCTTTTGAGTGCATGTATTCTTAAAATTGTCATGGAATGAAGGTGCATATGATATTATGAAAAAAAATATATAGTATATATAAAATATTTTTCAAAGATTGTTTTGACTGTTGGCGGCCAATGGAATGTATGGGCTTGTTAACCTGTCATAAATTAATTATTATTAATATAATGCTATACAAAACAATTTACAATAATTTTGTTTTTGCCATCTTTGAAAATTTCAAGTATTTTAGCAAGCTAAAACCAAATCAATGTTTTTCTAGATGGGATCAGAAATTACCTTAAGAAGCATTACTTATGGTGAAGAAAAAATGTCAAATCACTGATTAGTAGCTGACCATAACAGTAGTTGTGGAATGTACATTATAAACATTAAATTTGGAGAACAAGAGTCCCAACAAATTGCATTTACGTGGTTGTCGATGAAAATATTTATATCAGGAATGATTGCCAGCCCAATCAGTGTGATTTTGGAGTATATACATTTTGAAAGTTTTCAAGGTCGGTTTATCTATCAGCAGTGTTATATTTTTTAAGTAAATGAAAAAGATTCCTACTGAGTATTTCGTGCGAAGAAATGGCGAATATTTGGAATGAGGCTTAGGGTATGAATCTTTCGGTATAGAGTGAGAAAATAAATGCTTTGATCGAACAAGTTAGTTTTATTTATTCCCTTGCAACATGTTGCTAGAGTATAATAGTTTTGTTCACCTAACGGTTGTACGTATCACCTGTCTGTCCGTGCAAGCTGCGACTTGTGTACAAATGAAGATACCTTGATGAAACTTGTTGCACAAGTTCGTTGGCACTAAAGTAAGGCGATGTTCGTAGATGGCCGTAATCGGACCACAGCCACTACCATAAGGCATAGAGTACTATAACCAAGCACTAAACTAAGATATTGAACTCTAGTTTGGCGGAAGGAATAGCAGAAGCAATGGTCTCCCATGAGTAAAAATTTTGAGATAATGGGTGTGGCTCCGACAGAGATATGGACGATGGCCGTGACGCCGCCAAAAACCAAAAAACCCCAATTTCCGGAAATGTGGTGGTCCAGTATCTATAGTTGATTTTAGACCAAAAAATCGGTCATTGTATGGGATATACAATTAAAATTCAGAGAAAATCCTCTCTTGCTAAGAGTATGTCTGTGTATCAAAAATGGGTTGAATCGGATCAATACTTTACATATATATGTATATCGACCAATATGTGAGTTAACTCAATGCAAAATAGAGAGAGCGTATTTTACTGATAACAGTGTATCTTTGTGCCTAAAATGGATAAAATTGAGCCAAAAATTGACCTAGCCCCCCATATAACTAATATCAGGAGTTTCGAAAACTTGGCTGACTTTAGTTGTTCTTTTTTGTTTTTGGTTATCCTTATAATGAATGGTATAGGCTACAAGTAGCAAATTTTCAACTTTTTTTGTACTCGATAATCTTTTTTAAAAGTGTGAACATATCATATAAGAAATTGTTTTCAAAATTATCATAAAATGTTGTTTTTTTCATACAAAATATAGAATCTTCACTTTTCATGAATGGCCAAGTAAATCTATATAATCTATTAAAGTCATTCAATAGAGACGTCTTATTTTCTTATTTTATTTGTAGGCAGCAAATGAACTAAAAAATGTGTCACATAAGAAAAATATTCCCGTTAAATATATGTATGTACAAATATTCCACATATAAATGTATACGAATATGTATGTGTGTCCGCCCATACCGAAGTGTTTATATCTGTATTAGCTGACAGCGTAATCAGTTTAATGCAAGCAGCTGTAGATTTCTGTCACATCCGGCGAAGCACGGCAAATGGCGAGTGGGTGTCGAACGAGCAAGACGTGTTCAATAGTATTTATATACTTCATATCTATGTATATGTGTCGTGTATATGTACATATATATAACTCATAATACTGAGCGTGGGGTCCAGCGTGAACATGCAAATAGAACACATTATACATACATACGTATATACATATGTACATATGTACATACTACAAGCTCGCATTTTAACTAAACGAAAATGAGAAAAAACGAAAAAAAATACAAGAAAATTAAAGAAAAACAGCTGTCAGATCATTAATTTATTAATGTTTTATTCTTTTTTTTTGATTCGTATCTTATTTGGTTTTCTTTGCTTTCTCATTATATTCTGCTTCATATAAAATCGTAATTTTGCTTAAATTATGCAAGTATAAAAGCCAGTGAATGGAAAATTCAGTGCGTGCAATGCAAAATCCAAAAACACACAAAAAGATTTCAAGTTGTTCGAAAACTCATCATCAAAAAGCGAGATTTTCCTTTTTTCCACAACGTCTTAGACTAAATATGCAAAAACAAAAAAAAAAGCATTAAGCAAAAACTTTTGTCAACTTCAGTTCTCCCTTTTACTTATACTACTAAATTTCATTCTTTGCAGCAAACTACGCGACCCTAAATCTCCAATATTCTCCATTTTCCTTTCTTTAATTAAGTTAAAATAAAGTTTTAGTCTGACTGCTGCAATGAACGCAGTCAATTGCCACTGTTGTTGTTACTTTATCTAATCGCCGAAAAGTTTCTTGCCCAAGTCCATCATGCGGTGATTGCGACAGACACGCAATGCGTCGGCCTTCTTCAGCACCGCCACCACGGATGAGTTCACCTCGACCAATTGCGATAGGAAGTCCTCATAGGCGGACTTGACATTGGGTGGCAATGTGCCGATTTTGACCTTTTTCAATGTCTGCACAATGCCCTCAGCCCAACCGGATTCGATGGCAAACTCTGACAGCCAAGGCACCAAAGCCAAAACACCGCTGATAGTTTGCATGCCAAGGAACCATAGTTCGGAAATTTCCATCCAATGTTCTTTGTAAGCAATGGAGACGACCAAAGCGGTGGGATCGTTAGACTCATCGATGTTGTAGGCATCCCATAGGAAACGTATGGTGGCCTGTATGTAGCGGCAGAAGGAGAAATCATTTTGCTTGACGCGTTTGGACTGTTGCTTGAGCAGCAGTAAGCCGAGTACGGCCAGATGTCCGTGCATAACTAGATTATCGGGTGTGTCTTTAAGTTCGGGCAGATTTTCCACCACAAACTTGAGTACGTTAGCGAAGAGCGGTGAGTCTTCGGCCAATTTTGGCTCCAGCACAGTCAAGTTCATCAAGATGTTGCAGAGTGAGACTATGGCAGCGCGTGCATCCTTCATTTCTTCCAGTTGTTTGGGTGTGGGCACCGGATCGGGTTCGTTCATGCGTTTTAGACGCTCGGCACGTGGTATTGGTGGACGCTTGTAATGCGCAATGGTAAAGTAGAATTCGATTTGTTCGAGCAATATTTCATCTTGTTTGGTGGTGAATAAGATTTTGCGTGCATCATCCTCCAAAGCCAAGTGACATAGCGCTGGCAGCATGACGCGCAGCACATCAACCGGTTGCTCACCTTCGCGTGAGCCATTGCGCCAAGCCTTGAGGTCATGGAATGACTCGTTGCCTACCTTGAACATGAAGGGTAAAATTTTGTAGATGGCCGGACGCATGGCGGTCGTCTCTTGTGCCAGCCAAGCGGAGAGTATGCGTACAATGGCGCAGATAAAAGCTTTGTCGTGTGGACTGCCGTTATCTTTGATTTTGTCCTGTGATACGCGTGTCAATACGGCCAATACCTGATTGAAGGCGCCCTTCAGCGCGGTGTAGGTGGTTTGCTTTTCTTTTGGCTCCAAATCTATCTGATCGTTAGCCATATGCTCGATGCAGAGTTCCAGTATGACGAAGCAACAAGTGATGAGATCGGCGCGTTTGAATGTGGTCTCCAGTTTTTTCTCGTCCATTTGCATGCGCACTTCAATTGCAGCCAGTTGAAGTACTGCAAGAAACACTGTCTTTTGATCATCCATGAAAGCCCACTGAATACCAAGCACCTGCAAGGTGGTCGCAATCAGGTGTAAAGCGGGTTCGCGTTGTTTGGGTCCAATTTTCGCCTTCAAAATATCGCCAATGGCCTTGAAAATGCTCTCGGGCCAAATTTCGCCCTCCAGCGAGTTTACGATCACATCACGACGACAAGTGATCAGTATGGATGAGAGTATGTTACAGAGCTCATATTTGCGTTCGCTATTTTCCGTCTCCATATCCAATGCTATACGTTGTACGAGCGCATGGAAAGGTTTCGGATCATCCGACCAGGACACTGTGCCGAATTTGTTGACCAACAAAACGATCAGATGTAAAGCTTCGTCGGTTTGGAAACTTTGTGCTGAGTAGATTTGCGACATCTTCGGTATGGCACCAATGCTAAGCAGTGCTTGCTGACCCGGCTCGTAGGTGGCGATGCTTTTCAAGCAGCTGTACGATTCGCTGACGACAATTAAATTATCCTCGTAATCGTCATCGTCTGCGGTTTCGACAATCTCCAACAAGGTGGGTATGGCTTCGATCATGTCCTTGTGTGTGGCCAGCTCCTCCTCCTGGCAGAAACAGGTGAGTATCGAGAGCGCAACACTCTTATAGACGAGTGGTGGGCAATCATCGGGTAGATTTTTACCATTTAGTAACTTCTTGAGAAAACCGAAGCCAATCGCTTCGAAGAGTAATTTTTTGGCAGCTGTTGTGCAGTCCTTACCCTTCACCAGTTTCGTTACCATGAAGAGCGCTGCAAATTTCTCCGTCTCACTTTTCGTGCCCTTCAACATGGTGGCGCATTTCTTAATAGCTTCCGGTACGTCAGCCATTTTCTTAGTTATTTCTTAATTATTAACTTCCTTGATAGCACTTCTACGAATTTTCACAGTTTTCTTGATATTGTTTTATGGGTGTTGGTTGCTAGGCGTTGCCGCTTCTATTCCGCATATGCCTTAGCTTGCCGTTTAATAAAATTGTGTGTATGTATATAGTATATATATATAAGCGTTGCGTTCTAATATATACATGTATTTATAGCGTCTATTTTCACTTTCACACACGTTTTCCCGTTGCGAAATATTTGGATTTTTGGTCGTTCCGTTCGGGCCGACGCACTCTCACCGACTGATTCGTTCACAGCTCGCAACGCCTTAAACTCGCCTGCATTGCATGTAGCCAAAACGATCTTCTGCTCACCCGCTGACGACGTGTTCCACCTCCATGGCCCAGTCGGCAGTGGCCATCGTGTAAACATTTGTTTCGGCTGATCGCAGCTGCGGCGCCGACACTTCCTTCCATGGCGAGTTTGACGTTGCTATTTACATTTTGTTGTTGCATTTCGCCACTTGCTGTGCCTACTGTATGTACTCGTATACCTACACATTTTTATTTTTAACAAAAATTATTTACATACCTCTAAGTACATAAAATATATTTATCGTATATGTTTAACATCAGCTAACGCAAGTGGAAAACAAAAACTCAATTCAATTTTAAAATTTTCAAATTCAAATGCATATACCAAATAGATCGGGAAGAAACTGCCGCTGTGTGTGGAAGCAAAGCTATGTCATCATCGGCCGGCAAACACTGCGAGAGCATAACGGCAAATCGACCAAATAGCTGTGCATCTCTGGTGCTCTCTTCGTATGAGTCGATGTTTATAATTAGCGTTTGTATTATAATATTTGTTTCTTTTTCCTCTGCATGTTTTTCTATTTACATTTTGGAATATTTTTAATTTTCTGCCTCCTATTTGTGTTGCTGTGAAGAAGTGCATGCCTCTCGATAGTTTCTTTATGTATGGTTTGTAAGAATTTGTAATTGAAACGCCAGCATTTTTTTCTTCTGCTTGCTTTCGTATACCCTGAACAGGGTATAGTAAGTTTGCCACGAAGTTTGTAACACCCAGAAGAAAACGTCAAAGACCTTTTAAAATATATTGTAATGTAATGTATATGTAAATGATCAACATGTTAAGGTTAGTCGATTTAGTCACATCCGTCGATTTAGTGCTTAAGTTTTGGAGATATCGGTCTGAAATTTTCCACACGTCCTTTTCTGGACAAGAAACTACGTCTTTGTCAGAGCATAAAGCTGCCACAAAAACTTAACGATCGAAATAAAGTTCTTGCATGAATATGATGATACTATTTTTCAGTCGGGTAGCCACCTGTTTGAACTTTCATATAAATAAAAATTGTAGATGGGTGTTAAGCTAAGGAATATTAAGAAAATTCCAAGTTAAATATATTTTATTATTATTATTTTTTAAGAACAGTGATGCCACTTTTTTTAATTAATGTATTTGGAAAAGTTTTTAAGATCAGCATATTATTATGTTAAATTTAAAAATTTTAAGAATACTTAAAGTTATGAGTATTTTTGGGAGGGGTTGCCAACTGTTTGCATTTTTCCTATTCAATTATACGTATTATTGAATTATTTTTGCTAAGCTTGAGAATTTAAGAATATTTTAGGCGGGGTTTTTACAAGTTTGCTACCTCTTTAAAGTTTTCTAATCAATGAAACTAAAACTAAAGTGTTGAAATATTATGAAAAACTATCGTTGGCTGAAAGTTGTGAAGCAATTTACAGTTCGAAAATGCTAAAACAGTCCGAGTTTTAATTTTTTCTTATCGGATTTATGTGGGAAAAATATTTGCTTCGGTTACTTATTTTTCATCTTTTCTCTGACAACAGGACTTTCCGGCAGGGTGTGCGCTCAAGTACTATATCGTATGAAGTTTGTAAGTATCTGCATTTGTATTTGAAGCTATTTTTAAAAAGTGATGCTGTGTTTCTTAAAGTCATTTGCCTCGCTGCAATAGAATATTTTGGAGTCAACACAATGGTGCTTGAATAATTGCACAACAGCCACAATGTGTTATAAACGTGAGCAAGAGAATAAAAATATTTGATATATGCCGTTCGTAGCCTATTTCCAGAACTGTCGGGCTAACGTATTGGAACTTTCAACTGGTTCTTGTGGCCTAGATAGTCTGTACTTGATGCAAATTTATTAGTTGTAGAATCTCAGAATAGCAATACTCTCTGTTATAGCACGTAAAATAACTTGCCAAACTAACAGCGTCTTGAATTTTAGTTTTGGGTTCGATCACCAATGATTTCACGAAGGAATTAGCTGCTCACTAAATGAAAAGTCAGCACCTGGTTAAGTAATTTGCTGAAACAAATCGATTTATACTATAATATAAACAGAAATCTCTGATTGCTATCAAACTCTGTATATCATTGCCTTAAAGTTGATATGTGACAGAATCAACTTCGAACGGACTGTGCTATCCAGTTAAGTAAACTAGACAGAATTCTTTATATGTGACCTGGTCTACGAAAGGGGAGCTAACGTGCGAAAACTAGTTTTCTGGGAAACAGCTGTTAAAAATCTCATCTTCCATTCGAATGAACTAAAAAGTGAAAATTTATTTTTGGGGTTTTTTGACACCTAAGCCCCTTTTCCGTAGACCAGGTCACATATTAAGAGATGTGCGCACATACGTATATGTACATATTTCTAGTGGATTTTATACCAGAGTGCTTATCGGTTATTTGACAGAACATGACTACTTAAAGACTCATATGACTTGAATACGCTGCGTATCTGCGATAGAGTGCAGATTTTATATCGAATACGAGGCAACGTGAAACTTAATTTTTGAACTCGATTTCGTGAAAAGACCTTTAATAAGAAAGCAGGTGGAACTCTGGAAATTCAGGGCTAGAAACATTTTGTTTTTTTTTCGCAGGCATAAAGAGAATGCCATAGATCATGGAGCCAGTCGTATTTTTGGCGTGTATCTAACTTACAAAGAGTTCATTAAAAAGGGTTTAAAAACCATTACATAAACAATTAAAAAAATATATATTATTTATTTATTATCAGCTAATAGTTTCCATTCCATACGAGGTGTGTTCAAAAAGTATCGCGAATTTTGTGTTTTTTCAAAAATTATTTATTTATTCATGAATATCTCTTTTGTCCCCTTCAAAGTAATCCCCATGAGACATTATACACTTGTGCCAACGGTTTTCCAATCTTCGAAGCACTTCAAAAAATCATTTTTTGTTTTATCTTCTTCAGCTCCTTCTTCGATGCCGTCTTTATCTCACCAAGAGAAGCGTAACGTCGTCCTTTCATGGGCCTCTTCAGTTTAGGGAACAAGAAAAAGTCACAGGGGGCCAGATCTGAGGAATACGGTGGCTGCGGCATCAGTAGTGTGTTGTTTTTGGCCAAAAAGTCGCGCACAAGCAACGATGTGTGAGCAGGGGCGTTATCGTGGTGCAAAAGCCAATTTTTGTCACATCTTCTCGGCCTTCTGAGAACATTTTGTGCCACCGATAAACGTTGCTTCGGTCCAAGGTAGCTTCTCCGTATGCCACAGTCAACATTCGGAATGCATCCGCGCACTTAATTTCGTTTTTCACACAAAATTTGAGACATGTTCTTTCATCCATTTTTTTGAATAGGCAAAAATCGAAGACGATCCAAAACACGTGCCAGCAAAGCAGCTGTCAACAATTAAATGAACATTCAAAATGGCCGCGCTTGTCGGCATAAGTGAGAGATATGAGTACCAACATAACGCMACAAAAAAATCGAAATTCGAATATACGTAACCCGCGAAAATTCAAAATTCGCGATACTTTTTGAACACACCTCGTATATGGTAGAACTGTTGCCGTCGGATCGAAATAAATTTCAGCATTTAAGTATTTGAACTAATAACTCATTTGAAAAAATTAGATCGCCGATAAAACACTTATATTCTTCTTCCTCTTAAATGTGAATCGGTTAGATTGTGAGTGAAATGTTTTGGAAACAATTTATTGTCCAAACAACAGTTAGAGTTACACGAGTTGCCGCGAGTGTGCTTGCTCATCAAGGCAACTTTGCAAATAATGCTGATGTATTGCATCATAAATCATTAATGCCTTTAAAGTTTTTTTACTGCGTGCCGAAATAAGTTAAATGCCAAAACTTTGTGAAACTTTTTTATTATTACACAATAAAACTATGAAATGCTTACTTAGTTAGGGCGCCATTTGAAAGAAGGTGCCGAAAAGCAGAATCTGTTTTATGGCCACTTTGGTGTGCTTCAAAAAATGGGATTAGGAAAATTTAATGTTTCGTAAATGACATGTAAAACAATCAAATTTCGCTGCTGCGATTGTTGGGTCGTCCACTCTGCTGCGCTCCGCACTCACTCACGTGCACACACACAATTACACCCACCATGAGAGTGCGGCGAACCGTGATAACGTCGACTTCAATTTACAATGTAGCCGACGAAGAAAATGCATATTTTTCAAAAAATTATAAAGCCATAAATAACTTTACTCATACCACGATAAAAGTCGGCAAGCAGGTTATATTTGCGATTTGCATGTGTGTGATTGGCTGTTCGTATGCGGGAATGGGCTATATGCGCCTGATTGTAGGCAATAAAACCCTTTCAGCGCGCACAAAAGTATGCCGAAATGTCTTTATAGATAGGATATGGAATAAGCAGTTTTGTTTTTTGTCATTTTGGGTGAGCGCAAGCAACGCCCTGAAGTAAGACTTGTTAGTGACGGGCGGAGGGGATTGGAAAAGGCGAAGCGTATTTTACAATTGGCTATGCTTGTGGAGACGCTGTGGAGATGGACTTGCTCGGTCGCCGCGTGCTACGGATACCATAATCAAATCGCTGACAGCTCATACAAGCGGAATGGCAATTTTATTACGCAATCGCCCATTGTGTGCATTTTGTCGTACAAATAAGCGTCGAGCATAGCGGTCCGACGGCGTGACGCATAGAAATTGAGTCATTCGCGAAAGCAGCGAAAGTAAGATGTGGCAATACGAAGACAGGGAATATGCATAGAACACAACACTATCGGCATACAAAAATCGAATTATGTCAGTGCAGGAAAAGGTTGAGGCAAGCACACACACACACACACACACATGACATGCATACTTACCTCGTGTGTGTGGCTGTGTTGCATGCTTTTACGACCATTTGGTGTGGCAGAGCGCTGAAAATGCTCTGTAAGTGCGTTGTTGGGGGAAGCAACAACAACATGCAGGCAACGTGTGCGTGCGGGTTGGATTGTATTGAAATCAGCACCAAATATGACAGCAGGAAACGTTAATAAATGTTTCCATTTTATTGCAGCGGCCTTTTAGGCGCAGCAGCAGGCAGACGTCGTCAGTTTTCAGATTCGCTTTTTAGCAGCGTTTATTTAAAATGTCGGTAAGGGTATTGAGATTTATGGCGGATATTTGGTGTGCAGCAGCTGTTGCTAGTCATTTGTTGTGTGTTGTTGTAACAACAAGTGATCCACTGGAAATACACATATCTTGAGCTGTATGTATATGCATACTTTTAGGCGCATTTTGAGGGTGCAAATGTGCGAAGCAATTTCGCAAAAATAAAAACGCCATTGCGTATGTAAAAAATGTGTTTCTTCTGTTAGTTTCCGGAATATCAATTGGCTCTCTAAAGAAGTTTTATTTGCGATGTCCGTTAGGACTGGGTTAATCAAATAGAAACACACATAAAATTGGTTTTAGTGTCTTCGGCTTTATTTTACATATTTTTGCAACCCACTTCCATTTGTTTTGGGATCATACATTGTGACAAAAAAGTACCAGGAAATCTCAAATACAATGCAAGATATTTAATTATTCATCAATATTTATTTTGTCGCCTTCAAAGTAATCCCCACCATATGTAATTCACTAATGCCACCAATTTTTCCACTTCTTGAAACACCTTTTATAAGCAAGTTTTGGGATGGTCTTCAGCTCTTTCAGCAAATTTCGTTTCATCTATGAACTGAAAACGGGTTCAACGAAGCATCAGTTTCAAAAAATCACACAGTGCCTTATCTGGTGAATAGGATGGTTTATAGATGGTATTCATTGCGTTTTTAGCTTCCCCAAATATCCACCAAAACCACACACACGGATTTGGGAGAGATGTCGAGCTCTCTTGTCTGCCGATTTTCAAGCACCAAACATATCTTTCACTTTTTTAATATTTTCATCAGTTGAAGAGGTGGGTAGGCATGTATACCATTACTCTCGAAGTAGGTCGACATTTTTCGAAATCGGACTATATTTTTTAAAGGGCCGAGACTGTAAGTATGCGAACCTAATTATAAGTTTTAGTATTGAAATTCCACGAGAATATTTTTGTGATTACTGGACGCTGCTCGCCAAAAATGTGTAAAATCAAATCGGGTCAATACTATACAATACAAGACGGCTTAGTTTGTATATTTACAAACTTCCGGTTCACATTATACCCCTATCTATCGGCCAATATGTTAGAAATCTTATTGAAATTCAGAATGAGTTTCTTTGCAATAACAGCACATCCTCTTGCGTAAAATGGATGAAATCAGGGCAATACTGTACACCCTTAGTTGAATGTGAAGTTTTGCTTCCTTTTCTCTTAAATTATTTCTCTTAAATTACTTTTATTTTGTCTTCAGTTGGCTATGCTACTATTATTGGTTTTTTGCTTTGAAAAGTCTACCCTGGTCTAAAATAAACGAACATTATGCGAAAATCAACTGGAAACGGTACTAATTCGCTATTCCTGAATTTAACTCTCTATTTAACAACTCTGTTAGACTTTAGGGTAATTAACCAGTGACTTCACCGATAATTACAGGGTAATTATATATATTGATCTGTAATATGAACAGTGAACTAACAGTAACAATGCGTGGTGAGCACAGTTATAATATTGTTTTTAATAATTTCATAATTTTTAAACATTACAAAGTACCGAAACCTTTTACACTTTTTTTTACAAAATAGGATGCCCACAAATCAAAACCTTTCTTTCGTTTGCTATGCGCACAATCCATCATTTGGCAAGCATGCGAGTGGAGATTGAAATAAAAGTCGCGAACTTACGCGCCACACACCCACACACCCACACACATATCTCGCTGCGAGATGAAAAGTTTACCGTGTTCGTATGAAATCCGATATTTTTAAAAGTCTTAAATGTGAAAATAATGTGAGTATGTGTGTATGTGTGCGCGCATTTGAAAATTCACCACGGTTTGATATCGCGCACCAATGTTGGTGGCGCTCACAGTGAAGGCATTTTGGGTAAGTGGGTCACGGCGAAGTTGGTTTAATTGAAGAATTTGCTAAAGGCATTTTCCATTTCTTAATTAAATTAATTTGTATACAAAGAAAAATGTACTTACATGAACATATATGCGCATATATATATATATATATATATATATTTATTTATATTACTTTGCTGTATTCGACAGAGCGTGCTTGTGAGTGGAAGCTCAAAGGAAAATAAGGATAGGCAGAAATCTGGACCTTGGCGAGGAGTGTAATTTTTTGCACTGCCTAGAAACGAAGGGTTAATTACGACATTCACGTGGATATATTGGTTGCTTTTAGGGAAACTAGTAACAACGACATACGGAAAATAATGTATAATTTCACTTCAGATGTCAGGAATTGGTGGAAAATTTATTCAAATTATGCACTTGTAAGATGTGTTAACAAAATCTAATTCTTTTGCGTGGAATATGTATTGATCTACCCTTGAAGTGGCAAGTCTGCGATTGTCATGGTCTAAAGCAAAACACATAAATATGTGCTTTTAGTTTCCCAATCGCTCAGAGATATTCGGTCTGATTTGAGTTTTTAGCTTAGGAGAGCCAAGTGTTTCGGCGAGTCTTTTGTGTGACAGCTGAAGAACGTACTTTCGTTAACGGTTGAGGTAACTCTCTCCAAACCTTTGGTTATATCAAAAAGAGGTCAGTCTTAAACAAAATTTTTAGGGTCTTTGCTCTTCTTGAGTAGCAGTCCGGCTATGAGATTCACCTCCTCGCCGTTCCCATGTTATTTGGATCTATATAATCATAGGGAAATCGCTTTAAGTCGAGAAGACCGCATTCTCTAAAATTCTTTAACATTTTAGCATTTTAACAAATATAATTTCTAGTTTAGAAGTAGAAGTATAAGTTAGTTCCAATTCTAAGTTCTAATTAAATAAACGCAAGTATAAGTTCTAATTAATTAGTTACCACTTTACTGATTCCATTAAATATTTGCTTAAGTAAACTCTGCCACACGCTTCGGGAAGAACAATTCTGCGCATAAGTCAAATATAGGGCAAATATAGTGGCAACAGTGTTGCACTTGTACGAAAGAGCAATAAGTGCAATGCAGGTCACATGACCCGAAACGAGCATGCAACTATGCAACTCTTAGTAACCAGCTCAACTACACACATTACCAGTGAGGGATTAAGCAGTGCAGTATGCTGAAAGGCAGCAATATGAGAGTTTGTGCATACATGTATGTATGCATGTGCGGGCAAGTGCCGTCTGCTCCGACGGAAACGCTTGTTGCAGCGCGCCAGAAATTTCAGAATGCAGCTAACAGCAGTAAAAGCATAAATGCTTTGTTGGTACGAAAATATGATGGTAATGAAAAGGTTTTAAAATTTTAGCCATAAACTTCGGGTGCTGGCGCTGCTGGGAAAAATATTAAAACCCATGAGACGAATTTTACAACCACACAGTTTATTACTGTGCCATTTCATAAGAGATTTCGTTATTTTTGATTTGGTTTGGAGCTTGCTTTTTGACGCATAAAAGTGAATAGAGCAACGGGCTTCTGGCCATAGTGAATTAATAATTAACTTATAAAATTAAAGATTCGTTTCCTGCTGATCAGTCGAACACAAAGAGGACTCTTTGTTTTTAAATCACGACCTGAACATGCTTTGTCAATTGAATTCTAGAAGATTACATATACCATATAGACAAAAGTAGAATTTGATTGAGGTTTGCACCGCGACCCAATGTCTATTATGCTCTCTTCTCTATCCCATATACTCACAAATGTCCAGCACTCTAATGAATTCTTGGAACTTCATGTTCGCTACTGAGGTATTGTGATCCTATCCATACTACTTATATAAATGAGACCTAAGGCCTTAAGTTGGCGTCAACAGACTGCTTTGCGATTTAGAATCAGGTGTTCAAGAATTTCCGATTCTATGTTGCAAAACAGACAGTTTGCACAAAAGGCCATGTCCATGTTAGACAGGTACTACCTGAGTCTGCATGCAGTCTGGCTCTAACATGACTTTAAGTGATGCGCAGACGGAGACTGGTCTTTGAAGCTTCGAGAGTTGAAGTAGAGCAGCCGCTCTATAAGTAACAATTGGTCTCACGATCATGGTGTTCATCCACCTGATGATGTTCGTCAGTTTTATCGTTCGGGCAGTGAGAGCTTAGACAGTGTAGTTAGACGACATGTCTTTTGCACCGTAACGTGGCATCCAATTTGAGGCCTAAGTATTTGGCATCATCTTTTACTCTATGCAACAAGCAAGGGTCAGGGTTCTTAAGCTTGACAGGGACCTCCTTTGGTAAAAGGAAGTATTCTTCAATTTCCTTCTTGCCACTATAACAATGTCATCGTCAAACGCCGAACGCCGAACGCCATGACTTGTGAGCAGCTCAAGGAATTGTTACTAATAAATATTGAATTTCTTTAAATTTAGTGTTTAGTGTTAGAAGCTTTTCAGGCGATGTTTAGAAATACAACAGGAAAAAGCGCGAGAAAGAGAATGAGAATTAGAGTGCTACATAGAAAGATATGGAAGTGGGTTAAAAGCTTGGAATCTGTGATCCAAAAGAAAAAATGGTTATGTACAAGGGGTGTCCTTGTGACTGTTCTTTTGCACCCCGGTTACGGCTACTTGATAGACTGAGATACATATAATAAGCACATAATGATAGATCAGTTTAATACGGAGTGTAGTTGATGAGTGGAAAACTGGCCTTTGGTCATTATTTAAATCTCTAGGAACATTTTTAAGTCGTGTAAACTTGTATTTCGGCTTGATTTGCTTCACTATTAACTCAAGTCGTCAAATGTTTGCATATTTCATAGTTTTTGCATAGTAAAAAAGCTTTGAAATATTTGATTTTGAAAGTAACTATATATTAAATTTCAGCATTTCGTACAACTTGGCAACAACATGTCAGCAAGTCAATTGCGTCTGGCTTACAAGAAACGCTGAAATGACACAAAACGTAACAGTGAATACATAGTCAAGATTAAGGCTCAATGATGTCTGCTCCTATTATATAGGACTACACATTACATATTCAATTCTATTCTACTGCTGGCAGCCATCGCATGCGCATCTTATAAAATAAACTTTATCACACAATAACCACCACATTTTTATACTCATTTTTGCATCAAATATATTTTCATTTACATTTTTAATAAATTTTGCATATTTTAAATAAGATAATATACTCCTTACCCAAAAACGGAATTTTTACTTGTAGACATAGACGGCATATAGTCACTAGATAGCGCCATCTTTGCTTAATGCTCCATGCAATTTCAATTTGGCCAGCAATTAGTTGGGTTTTGTAATTTCCGGCAAAAGAAGTTAAACAGTCTATCCGGTGTAACTGCTTCTGGCAGGCCTTTATCATTTTGCGACGATACTTTACACTGTTTTTGCCAAACAGTTACGAAATAAATTGTCCCGCGCACAACACTCACTGGTGAAGACGGCCCCTAACCACACGAAAACGAAAATTTCATCAGACATATTATTACCTTCAACAATTTCCAGCCAATGCGCCAGATAAGGAGGAATTCAAAGCTAAGTAAACTATGCGCATAAGCTTATTTTCAGCGCATCGCAGTCGGCAGTACTTTGCCTTTGAGTGCTTAACGCAACAATTTCCGCTGCTTCTCAAAGAAAGCAAGCACTTAATTGCAATTAAGACTACTTGTTCGATGCATTTTTCGCATTTCCACATCTTTCCCATTTATACACTCCGCTTAGCGGTGCGTGGTACGGTGGCGCGCGCGCGGTGGTAGCGCGATTCTCGGTTGGTTCTTTTTAAACTGTTGTATCTTTCAGCAGCTCGAGGTTTTCGTACGGTTGGCGTAAATAGCGTTCAAGGCAACATTGCATTCACTGCGACGTACCATACCACCAACCGACCAACCGACCGAGCGGCCAACCGTCACTGAACAGCGAAACAAATAATGCCGAGTAATTGAGTTGGGTGGCTGGGTTGGTGTAGCGGAGTGGCTGGGTGCGGTAGCGGGTGCAGCAGCTGCCATTGAATGGCTGTGTAAATGCTTGTCGCTGTGTGGGCACTTCGTTAGGAGTCTGAATGATGAGCTTCATGGTCGCTGCGAGCGTTTTTCCACCAGGCTTTGCAAACGTCACTTGTTGCCCGCCATCAGCGGCTGTTGTTGTACGCCTTTCCATCCACATTGATTTTGCTGCATCTCATCTATATACACGCATATTCACCCGCCATGCAACATGCTTTAGCGCTTTCGCTTGATTGACACGCTGACTGACAAATTAATTGGATTCGTGGCAAAGGCGTAAATTTTGTTACTACATAGTCCAAGAAACGACTAAAACAGCTGCAATAACGACAGCGATCACAACAACAAGCACCTAGCAACAAAATGCCGGTAAATTACGTTGTTTAGCTAACGGTGTATTTGATATTTTTCTTCCTTGTTTTTGTGTTTTTTTTTTGTATTTCCTTTTCGCCGTAAAGCATACAAATACGCCACTTAACACGTGTTACCATTATGTTCGCATTTTTATTCAATGCTGCGTGCATGAATTCAGCGTAATTTTGCAATTCGCTCTTCTCAAATTTGAAATAAACAAATTAATTAAACATTGAGTGTATTTCGCATTTTTACGCTTGTTTAGCAAGAATAATTAAACGCTAAAAAATATAAATTATTTCACGTCTACGTCGATATGCAGCTGAGATTAAAAAACAAAATGGCCGAACAACCTTTGGGCTATTTGTGTTTCAATTTCCAGTGCTCTCGACATTCGCACTTAGAAACATACATACATACATGCCTTTACATATACTGACAAACAATTTTTAATTGAATACTCAATGAAATTGAAATTTTGCGATCATTTAAAAATAATTGAAATGTTACATACCCTTAAGCAATCAAATTGGTTCGGGTAGGGTGTACACACAATTTTTGGTCTATGAAGGAGCTTCATGGGTTTCCTCAAGTAAAAAACATCATTTATTCAAACATTATTTCCTCATATAAATAATAAAACATTTTATTATAATTTTCTAGGTAGGGTAGGGTGTACACACAATTTTTGGTCTATGAAGGGGCTTCATGGGTTTCCTCGAGTAAAAAACATCATTTATTCAAATATTATTTCCTCATATAAAAAATAAAATATTTTATTAAAGTTTTCTATTCTTACAAACATGCACTATTAACAAAGAAATTCTGAAAGTTTTGGAGATCAGCGTTCAAGTTGAAGCTGTTGATCACACAAGCTCAAGTTATTTCATGTTTATATACAGACTTTGGTTATACAGATACATCAGATATGTCTTTCATGTTACGGCTGTATATTTTCTTACGGCTTCTAAAACATGTGTTTCGAAATTGTTCTCGAAAATCATCTCGGGTTAATCATAATCTATCCACCATATAATGCATGAAAACTTCCCAGCCAAGCTCTCTCAGTTTCTGCCGAGTCCTCAAAGATGTGTATGTTCTAGCGCTGACGGAATACGAAGCCTTTTCTCTTGATCAGTTCTGGCCGTTTTTTCCAATTGTTTGCTTCAATCTTATCAGTTATTGACAGTAAAATGTGTAATTAATCGTTCGACCAGATGGTAGCACCTCAAAGTGGATGATTTCTTTCCAATGCCACCAAACGCTCAGAATAACCTTTCAAGGCGTCAATCCTGGCTTTGCGACCATTTGTTGAGCTTAACCATGCTGGATCATGATCTCTTTCGCATATTATGGTCGTATTTGATCCAGTTTTTGTTACCATTCGCTTCAGAAAATGGTTTGTTTTAATTTCGTTTCAGCAAAGAATCGCAAATATTAACTCGGTCCATTACATGTGGTACCCAAACATAAAGCTTCTTTTTGTAGTCAGCCTTTTTACAACCGCTTGAAGATGAACGTTTAGTTCCTTAGTGATGTCATGTCTGCTTATGTGACGATCGTGGTCAATCTTTTTCATAATTTCGTCGACTTTTTCAGCGTTTGAAAACGAGCGTACTATTGTTGTGCTACACGAACTGATACAGCATCGTCTCCGTAAACTTCACTAATTTCATTGGTAGCTTGCGTAGCATTCTGCTCTTTCCCTTTCTCTTGATTTTCTTAAACCTTTGTAGTTTGGATAGAATTGGTAAAAAATATAGGGAAACGAGCCTGGATATAATGCTGTAGTAAAATCACAACTATGTTCTCATCTTATCTTGGTGCGACCTTTCCTTCACCTTAAGCTTTGGACCGAAAATTCCCTTTTTCCGTAGATAATGCTTCAGATATGATTCTTGCTAAATAGCACTTTATACCTATCGTCAGCAGGGTTGTAATTTGATATGATACAAAATCATCGAAAGTAAAATTAATCTATTTCACTTATAGATAGCTTTCCGCTTATATTATATATAGTAATTAACACTTTAACTTTTCGAAACCATTTCCTCAGTAACACAGTCACCAAAGGATATAGAATTCTAAGTTTGCCCATTTTTAGAATAAATCATTTCAGATATTTACCAATATATTGGCATATACTATGTGACAGGTTCACATAAAATTTCACACATTTTCAATTTGTTTGACAAATTTAATTTTAAGTGCAGACATCAAAGACAGTAAAGGGTGACTGCGACTGAGTGCAGCGGTGACAGGTGAGTGTTGGCGAGACGTGAATATTCGGGTTAAACACATATACATATGTACCTTTACTAATTTATATTGGTATATAGTATTTGTAACACACTTTTGCTAATTCATGGACTGGTACAGTATTCATTTATACGAGGGCAGCATGATAAGAACTTTGGGTAGAAAAGATATTTTTCAACATGACCACCTTTTACCTTGAACCCTTGCAAAGTTAGCCGCCACTGGCAATAAACTCAAACAAATTAAAAAAGTAGTACGGAGCCAAATCTCTAAAGGAATGGCGCAACAAATCCAAGGAACTTAGCCGCAACGAGGACAGAGGTCGGTGAGCCGGTGAGAAGGTGCGCCTTCATGGTAGTAGAGCAGTTTTTCTTTGCCAAATGGGGTTCCTTTCATTTCAAATCCGAGTCGAATCAAATCTTATAACGTGCCTTGTACGTTTTCACGTAGCTGATGTAGATACATCTTATGAAAAGCATGAGATTATCCTTTCGGCAGATATAATATTCGTTGCCTTTTTTAAAGCAAGTCCAACAGAGAACCCATATCTTTCCGACTCTTTCGGAAATGCGCTTAGAAACTCCATGCGATTGTACTAAGGCTCATGCAGGCTGTGACTCATATGATTTTTTGTTACGTTACCCTCCGAGGTAGTTCACAAAAAATCGCCGTGTGGCTTTGTTAAGCTCGCTAAATCAAATCTTACTGAAGGAGAAAGATCACCGTAAGTAGCATCCTGGCTATTTCTGGAACAAGGAAACTCCCACATTTATGGTAGACTGTTGTAGTCCTATGAAGTACCTATCGACCTTTCCTGAAACATAAATGTCTATATTTACCTATGTAAAACTGAATTAGCTCACATATACTTCAGTAGTAAACACCTACAAATAATTATTCAAAAAGGTTGTACCGAATAAACTCTGCCGACGGCTATTAAGAATTTAACTAATGAAGACAGCGTCATGCGTACGCTTTGAGTTTGTTTTGTCTAGGCAAGGACCAGACGTTGCCATTGGTTTGTTGCTGTCCTGTTTTTGCTAAGCAATTATAACTTAAACGTTATTTAAGCTTGTTATGGCGCAAGTTATTGTGTTGATTTGACTTTGACCTTGAATGTCTTTAAGTCATCAACACAGTCTTTTGCAACATTACGCTGTTGTTGTTTGGCACATTTATTTGTTCGGCAGTCAGATGAAGTAATGCCTAAACATGTATATACGCATTCGTATATTTCTCCAGTGAGATAAGCTTTTTTCGGAAAACAATTGACAAGTCGTTACTAAATGGTGGGACGTGATCGGCAAGTTGTATTGGTTGGGGTTTAAGTAGAGTGTTGTCATTAGTAATCATTGCGAGGTTTAGCAAATTAAATTACTCGAAGAATTTATTTATTATTTATGTTATTTATAAATATGCTTGAATGAAGTGCTATTCGTGTTGGTTACAGTAACTTGAAATATTCTACTTGACCAAAAATGTAATTAAGTCGCGAACAAATATTCGCGTGGTTACAGCTACTTTTCATCACTTCCGACGTGGATTATCTCAGCAACAGTGCATAGCTGAACATAATTAAATTTTTGGCGATGAAGCTCCATCAAGGATCAGTGTTTACTCATGATATGGCGATTTCAATTGAGGTCACAAATCACTCAAAGACGAATTTCCGGAAGGTCGCACAAAAGGAGTTGAAACTGATATTGCAAAATCGTCATGCGACCTATCGTCGATTGAGAAAATTATAGGCATTAATGGGATGAATTAAATATTGCATGAACATTTGACCGTAGAAAATATTTGTTCACGTTGGATCCCACAGAATCGAGTCGAGAGAAGTGTTAACAAATATGGAAACTGTGCTTCGCAACATGTCTATGAAATCGTGAGAGATGACATAACGTGGATTTACGCACATGTGGTCGTAAAGAGCATGTGACAGTTTAGGTGTTTTAAGATGAGCCGAATTCAACAAAAGTTGTTTGCACACGAAACACTTCCAAACATCGAAGTCATCTAACGATAAACCCAGGAAACGTGCTGTTATGACGAGTTCGGAACATAGATGAGGTTCACTGTGCATACAAAGAGTTGGTTAGAGTCATGCGGGGACTCATTGACCGTTTAATTGTTGTGTCGGAGTTGATTTTCGAGTTGACCAGGGGTTACTTTAGTTTTTGGTGTAACTCAAGCACTGTGTCTGCCATAAGTGGTGGCTTAACTCCAATCATCTAGTGCTAAAGTCTGCTGCGTTCGGAGGCTGGGCGGCGTACTTCGGAATAAGTGTCACGAATTGATTTAGTTTATAGAAGGATATACTACGAGTTCTCAGTTGAAATTTAAAGCCGCGCCCGTTTATAATCACGCGAACTTGTTCATTTCACGAGATATTCTCACTAAATTCAGTAAAAGTTTATTGTTTATTGATGCGACTGGAGAAGAAATTGTTCAAAATAAGTATAATCAAGTATAAAGAAATTTTTGAAGATTGAGGAGATGACTTCAACAAATTTAGGTTAAGTTATTGCCCAAGACATTGGTGCAATTTTCGAGGAAATTTTTCAGATCGAGTTACTGTAACATATTGCTGGCATATAAACCGAACGATCAATGTCGAATTCTTCTAAGGTATCATTTGTATCTGTGAAGGGTATTTTAGCTAGTGTGACGAGTGGTTTAAAAACAAGTTCAATAATAACTGTCGTTCATAAATCGAATTTTTGGAATATTTTGTAGACAATAATGCTTCAGTTTATTAATAAAAATTTCATTAAAATATTCTCTCTCTCTCTCTCTCTCTCAACTATTCTTGCTGCACAATAAAAAAACAACAAAATCATAACATAAAATATCAAAAAAAAAAAAGGCTTTACAGTTATTTTTCGCGCATACGTTGCTGCCATTTTTAAAGCGTTAAATTATTACAAGCAAGTGTTGAATGGAACCATTCGATTTGCTCGGATTGGCAATTTTACAAGCATAATTCCGGGCGCAGACCGACTCGAGCTGGCAGACGAACAGCGAAGACAACGCAAATCGAATAAAGTAAACGAAATTAAGTATTGTAAAATAAAATTTTATGGTCCTATTTATACCTCCTTTCGTTTTTTTTTCGCTTCACTTTCGCACCAAATTGAATTCGGCTACATTGTATGGCTGCGCAGGAAATGCGCGCGTATGTGTGTGCTTTTATGCTTCGCTGTGTGTGTGTGTGTATGTAGGTGGGCAAGTCAACATGCTTGACGCCTTCAATAGCAAGTCAAATGCATTTTACGTGAAAGCAACAACAATTGCGCTGAGTTTACTTTGCACAACAGATGTTGCAAGCAGCTCGCCGCAGCCACGAATTGTGGCAACTCAGCGCAGGAGCGAAAGGTTTTTATGGACAGTCGGCGTGGCAATTGTTGTACGATTGTTGCTACATACTTATATGAGTATATATATATGTGTTGGTAAACAGTTGTGCGTGCATTTGTATGGGTGTACTTTCATGAATGGGTCTTGCTACAGAAACAAATGACAGTGACAGCTGTTTAGACTTCCGCTAATATACAACTACACCTTTTACAATATGTATAGCATGTGTGGATATGTTGTGTGCATGTGTGTGTGTGTGTGTGCGTTGGTTTGCATGTTTAGTGTTTACATTTATACTCGCTTGTACCCCAACAACAAATACTAACAAGTGGCAATTTGATGTGGCAATCAAAATCGAATGAAATCCAATCAATACTCGTATCTGCTTACTTATTCGCACAAACACATTCATGCACCTATACATGTCTACACACACACACACACACACACACAAACACACTTCATTGCGCGCGCTGTGGTCCATTCATAGCCAGTTTGACTTGATTTCACCTCAGCGGTGCTGGCGCTTTAATCCTGGCGAAGTTGGCTCTCAGTGATTTCCCGTACGTCTCATATGGTGACCCCGTCCTGCTCTTCGTCCCTTTCCGTGCGTTTTCGTAAGTGTTATTCTGTTTATGCCGAAATGGCATTGAAGTACGCTTTTCGAGGTTAAGGTTCGTCACATCTGTGATGAAGTGCCATGTGCTTATGCGCCGGCATATACTCAATTAAACGCATTCACATATACACTCGCCCACGCACACATTCAAATATAAATTTTGACGGCGTTTCTGTTTGTTATACGAGTATCTGTCATTTAGTGCTATGCGTATTTAAGATTCGATCTAAAAATAGGCACTTTGTGTTGGTGATACTAGAGTTGTTTAGAAAATACTTTATAAATACGGCGAGAAGTTTTTAATATCAATTGCTTTGAAGTATGGACTTAGAAGTGGTACATTAGTTAAGCTTGTTTACCTGTCTGTCCATCTGCATGTATTTACACGAACTAGTCCTTCAGTTTTCATGATATCGATCTGAGATCTTGCATACACTCCTTTCTTCAAATGAAGCTGTTTGTTTGTCGGAACCGACCATATCGAACCACTATTGCATATAGCTGCCATACATACTGAGCGATGGAAAGAAAGTGCTTGTATGGAAAACTTTTTTGTTTGACAAGGTGTCAACACGAAATTTAGCACAGACTATTACCTAAGCCATTGCAATAATAAGTAATCGAGCAAATTTTTTTTAACTCACTAGGATCACTATAACTTATGTTATCGATTAAAGTTCTTCTAAGAAATCTTTTGTATTTAATCGGGTTAGTACCTCCCAGAACCCAAATATACTAATATAAAGATTATCCAGGTGTCTTTAGATTAGGCTGAGATAACAGTGTGTCTTCGTGCCTAAAATACAAGGTGCTTTCCAAAGAAAACAGGACTTTTTGAGTCTAGCGCCAGCTGATGGCGCCATGTATATATCGACTGGTACATTAGAATCTGCAATCTTTATCGATTGTTCAGTGTTCATGACATTTCATAAAATTGAAGTGAAGTTATTGCGTTTTAAGTGTCTGTATGTTTGCGTTAGAGTGCGAAAATGTGCTTCGAACAAAGAGCCAACATTCAATTTTGTTTAAAAATTGATAAAAATTTTACCGAAACGTTTGAATTGATGAAACAAGTTCATGGCAATGATTGCAGAGTGCACGAGTGGTTTCAACTTGAGGACATAAATGACGATCAATATGTGGACCAATCAAAATCCGTGATCAGCATAAATTCCATCGAAACTGTGCGTGAATTAATCAAAAATCCACACAAATTGACTGACGACCAAACATTGTGCAGAATCCAACATTCGAAGGACGATTATTTGGCCAAAAATCACATTTTAACCATTACCCACTCCCCAGGCCAACGAGCTAAAACACTCAGTCAACATGCTCTTGGACCGCGCAAAAAGCTGTATTGAAGCAAAGGGAGATTATTTTGAATAAAATAAATTGATTTTTTGGGTGATTTTTAAGTCCTGTTTACTTTGGAACGCACCATGTAAATAAATTTGGGCGAAAACTTGTTCTTTCTATCCTCCATACAACTAATATCAAAATTTTCGAACATCTTCTTCGAACTTTACCTACTCCATATGATTGGTGACCGCATGTGAGGGTTTACAAAACCCATGAAATATTTTTCTCGTATGTGGGATGCTAATAGTAGTAAAAAAAAAAAAAAAAAACATAATCGGGTCAATACTACACCATTTCTGATATTTTCCTGAGGGAATTTTGCAGACTTTGATTCCTGAATTTGCAAGTGTATAAAGTCTTCGGTTACTCCCGAACTCGGTTGTTTTTTTTATGTATGGCAAACAAAATTGCAAAATATTAAAAAAAATTACGTCAACTGCTTTATCCACTCAGTGCTGTTATTGTTGTTTTTGTTACGGTTAATATTTATTGCATCAGTTAACGTATCGGTTACCAATAGAGAGTTGGCACACTACTGCGTATACGTGATAATTTTGAGCTTTATATGCAAAATAATCGCTAAGAATCCATATATTCAATTCAACCACTCAATCAGATGGACAACTACCTCTGCATTAAGCGGCTTGAATGAAAAAGGAAAATATATATTGCGCTTGCAACACTATTTAATTGACAGTCAGATTGCCGCGTAATCAACATGAGCGGCCGTGCAAAAACACAGTCGTAAATGAAAGGTGTACATTCATTCATTCATTCATTTGAATGGTGTACATTCATTTACAATCATTTATGATTACATACGGATATAGCTATATTTGGGCAAAAACAGCCGCACAATATGGTTTGTTATCATAATTTTCCTCTTCTCTGGCAAGCTGCCAAGTGAATTGTATGTGAAAGCTCAGTGTTTAAATACAAAAAATATATAATATACTTGGAACTGATGCGGCATGTAAACAATATATTGCTATAAGTGGTGAGTGAAACTCGCTGTTTAGGCGCACAAAGTTGTTTGCGTCCATAAATCCATGCAAATGTTGTCACTGCTAAAATTATTGTATTGTGATTGAAGCAAGTAATATATAGTAAATAAATAAACAGCCGAACAATGTATACGCTAATACTTTCTCATATTTTAGCAATTTTTAGCATTCACTATGAATATGACTGCTAATAGCCCGCTGTGTAATTTACGCTCTAAATTTAGCATGAAATCATTTTGTATGCCATTAATGGCAGGTAGGCTAATTGTATTGCGCAAATTAAGAAAATCATTGTCATTCATATTTACTGTAACAGTGTATGAAAATTAATTGCCGCCATATTTTACGCAAATTAATAAACATAAATGAATTAAGTGCAAGCGAAAACTTGCTAAAGTACGCCTATCACACTGCTATGTACATACACAAGCACATATGCTCGTGCTGTCACCAGCGTATGCTGTCGTGTGTGTGTGTGTCGGCAGTTGAATTAATATTCACAGCTAGCCATATGTGCGCATTTGCGTTTTTCCGCACATTACGGCACTGATTAATCGGCATTGAAATTTCGCGCACAATTTTTGTCTTCAATACTTTTCCACGTGAGTGCTCCGGGCCATTCAAGTGCTAGCAAGCATATGAAAAAAATTTCACCGAAATGCCAATGGAAATACGGTCGTCATCGCCTTAACGCGCTCAGCCAGTTTTCCATGCGAACTCTCTGCCTTCCAACTTTCCTTCGGTCTCTTGCTTGCACTCTTTGTTGCTCAGCGTTTGCTTGTCATGCTCTTTAGAGTAAAATACACGAGGTATGTTATATACTGGCCGCTTCGCGTTTACTTATGTGAGCTTTTGATGTTTGGCATAGCAATTTCCAGTCAAAAAGCTTGCCTTTTATTACTGCATATTTTTGCCGTTTGTTTTTGAAATGTGCTGTAAGTGGTATATAAAATGTGAGAAAGTACTAAACATTTTCTAGATGTCAGCTGAAAAGTATGCTATATTTTGAACTTAACTGTGGTATTTCTTACATAAAAGAATCGTTCCGCATTGTGTTCATGTTAGGGTATAGTGAAGGTGTGGCTCCCTTTGGCGACAAATATAGGGTTACTTCCTTAAATATTTCAATAAATTTGAAAATGAAAATTATAAATGCTGTATTATTTGTTTTTGGTAATAAGCATACAAATATTGCTTCTTTATTAAATGAGCGTTAATAAGAAGTGTTACCACTGCGTATACGTGACTTTTCGTTTATTAATTTGAAAATCTGAAATATAATAGTATGACTGCTGGTACTTTTATGAAAATATTCTTCAATGACAAAATGTGGTTGAAGTGGATGTGGTTGGTTGAAAAAGTATATTGTATGAGTCCGTTGCGCAAAATAGCATTCCCTAATTGAAATTTTTTTTCCCATAACGATGCATATGTGTTTGAAGAAGGTCCACAAATGCATAATTTTATTTCGAAATTATTTATCGTTAAGGACAAAAAAATTTTAGATCAATTTTTTGTTTAAAAGATGTTTTGTCGCCAGTTCAGGGAATGTAAAGCATATTGAATATGTTGCTTCATTAATCTTGGAAGAATAGAGAGAGAGCATCTAATTGAATATTCTGAACCTACGCACCCATCGGTTTGTTGTTTATCTAAACCAATTTTTCAAATCTTACCATAACATAAACTTCCTTTTTATGTAGACTATTCTGCAACATTTGCAATATTTTTTCATCATAACCTTACCCTGTAGTATTGTTAGCATTGATAAGTCATAGGCAGTTAATTAGTACAAATTATTGACTTTGTGTACCCAAAACAACACAAAAACAAAAAAAAAAAAAAAAAAAAAAAAAAAAAAAAAAAAACAAAAAAAAAAAAAAAAAAAAAAAAAAAAAAAAAAAAAAACGCTAATATACCCTTCACAGGTGCATTTCTTTTAGTAAATATGTGTTTAGTTTAAATGGAAGCTATATGCTAGAGTTAACCGATCTGAACAAGTTTCTCGGAGATTGCACTGTTGCCTTAGAAAATAACCTATGCCAACTTTTTTGAAGATACATTGTCAAATGCAAAAGTTTTCTATACAAGAACTTGATTCCGATCGTTCACTTTGTATGGCGGTTATATTCTATAGTGGTCCGATATCGGCAGTTCCGACAAATGAGCAGCTTCTTGAGGGGAAAATGATGTTTGCAAAATTTCAAAACGATATCTTAAAAACTGAGGGACTTGTTCGTATATATACAGACAGACGGACAGATAGACATGGATAAATCGACTCAGCTCAACATACTGATCATTTATATATATACTTTATAGGATCTTCCTCCTGGGTGTTACAAACTTCGTGACAAACTTAATATACCCTTTTCAGGGTACAAATATACATTATAAAGGAGTCCAGCCCAGTGACCTAGAATTGCAAAAGACAAATTCACTTTTTAATATGACTGATCACTAAAGGTTCGTATTTTTGTATCTGTAAACCGATACCTCCACTCAAAGTAAGCCTTCTTATAACTTCCTTGTTAACATTGCCTATTAAGTGACTGTTTATACTTTAGCATACTAAAAGCTAGCAATGTCTTTCATCATTGAACGTACAGGTATATTCTAATTATGCTTTCGACATGTAAACCACATCAATCACTTAGAGAATTTGAGTTATGCTATCCTAGATTTACAGAAAATTTAATCATTTCTTAAAGTTGTTTCGGTTTAAGGTAAAATTTTACATAGAAATTGACTAAAGCTAAATGTCAAAACATATGTCTGCTTTGACAGCTGGTTTCACATATATTCTTCTCTGAATTACTTTGCTATTGCGAAAGTCGCGAAGCTGATCTATAATGCACCTGCAGGCCAGTCCAGAGTCCACATCTACGTAGACAGCCAAGCAGTAATCAAGGCAGTAACCTCGTCTCGCATATCGGCCAGAATTCGTTAGGGAAGAAAGGCAGTGGTGGAAAGTGTTGTCTGAAGTAAGCAACTTCACTTGTACCGGGTATCAGGCCACAAAGGCATCGCGGACAATGAATTAGTGGAGGAGACAGCCAAGAATGGTGTATAGCTAACATCCGAAAACGTGATAAACATTGGGAAACCCGTGCATTGTCTATATGACGGTCCTGACAGAAGCATGGTAAAGAAAATCCAAATCCGATGGAACGAGTTACCTGTGTGAAAAATCGCAAAGCGGTAGATCGGAAGGACACATAATTTCTATTGGCACTCGACAGAAAGGACAGTAGGAACATGTTGGGAATACTCCCGTCGGATGGGGCTGACAGATGGAGAAGACTCCAAAAAATGTCAAGAACACTTGTCCCGCATTGGCAAGGCTACACTGTAAGGATCTGGGATCCACGCGGTATGGTACACTGGAGGAGACATCTATAGTGAGATCGCAGAACTTGTTAAAAATCACGCAGACATCCTAAAGGATGCCTACTCCTCTTGAACCCTCTTGGACTTAGCAACTGATCTCCATCTGTTATAGTAAAGGAGCAACTGGTCTATGCGTGGCTTATTGGCCTACCAAATTAACCTAACCCAACTTAGCATATTAAAGTCCACAAGACTTAGCATATATTTTGGTGCTTTAGTCAAATCTTTTCTAACGATGACTATACAGCGTACAAACTGCCCTACATATTAAAATTTACGAACTCACTTGAACTTGAGCCCCGATGTGTTAAGAATATTCTTTCAAGTTTTAAGTGTTTAAAGCAGAAGTGGGCGTTCATCATTTTCTCTACAGCAGGATATAGTCAAACGATTTACGTCTAGAAGAAAAACAATTTCTGTGCCACACAAAAATTGTAAAACCGTGTATGAAACCAAATAACAACTACATGCACATATTACTTACTACCTTTTCTATCTTCTTTTTGCAGACTTTCACTATCAACTTGTTTAAGGTGACACTAACTGCATGCACGTGCGAGTGTGTATATGTATATATGATGAAAGCGTATATGTGTGCGTTTATAGATCTCCTTCTAGGCGCACTTGTTAGTTACTTGCATAAATTAAAGTGTCTGAAACATTTTCTGTTAGACAACTATTTAAACATTTTATTATTATGTTGCTACGTAACGGTAAATGTGAACTTTTGCCCTGCAACAAAGCAACAAAATACTGTTGCTTACATTATCAGAGTTTACAAAGTTAGTCTGGTTACCTTACATGGAAGCTGAGTTGAGGTTTTGCAATTTATGCTCACAAATAACTCCATAGGCATGCACAAGCACATAAGTGTTCCAACGGATGAGTGTGCAAAGTGTAAGATTAGCTTGTAGATATACTGTTATTAAGCTTGAACTTAGAACTTAAACTACTAAAATTGGTTGATGTACTTTGAAAGGATTTAAATTGTGTTTAATGAAAGACAAAAACTGAATATTGCCAATATATGATTTAAATTATATACATATATGGGTTAGACAGTTGCTTTTCGCATATTGGAAAAAAGGTTAGTAACTTTCGATAAAAGCAATGAATTGTATTTGTTGAGGCGTAGAAAGAAGGCTCATGAAGTCAAGTATTGTAAAAACGGTGATTTATTTCACAATTAAGTTACATTTGAGCTAGAGGCTAAAAAATCTTCATTTAGTACTGTGAGCAAGAAATAGTAAGACTTTTGAATTCAAATTTCGTGCGAAAACTCAGTCCCGGAATATATTTTTTTCTATGTTGGTATAATTGTCCATGGCATCTGTGCCAAAAGTCACATCAAAATAATCATTAATATTATATTTAGTATTTTGCCTTACTGAAGTACATAAAGTGCATTACCGTTGAGTAAAATTAAGTTCCAAAAGAAGTTCCATTAAATTTTGTCAGCGAAATCAAATTTCTGATGCCGAAAGGTACAGAATTTTAGGAGAGGACTTCGGTGATAATGTACAGCGAGCAAGTGTTTTTGATTAATACATCAATTGATGATCAACACGTCAATAAAATAAAGGAATTGGTGCTGGAGACGATTAATTGTCAGAGATCTTAATGGCAACGTTGAAATATTGCAAGAATCAATGAAAACCATTTTGAAAGATCAAATGGGACTAAGAAAAGTGAAAAAATGCTTTCCGACTGCTAGGATGTCATAAAATATATCATTACTGGCGATTAGTCCTGGATCTATGTTTACGACCCAAAACAGACGATCAAACGGCCGAATATCGTGGCAAAGTTTAGCCGAAGTCGATAAAACCACATTGAAGTAGGTAAAAAATCACGGTTATGTTGAGAGTTTTCTCCATGGTTATGGTTCATTTGCGTGGTTTTCCCACCACGCGAATACACCGTCGCATACTGCATTGATTCTCCGTGAGTTTTTCGCCAAATATTCGACCAATATCGTGCCAACACCACCATATATGCTTGATTTAACTCCGTGTAAGTTCTGGATGTTCCAAAAACTTCAACCGGTCCGGAAAAACCGTTTTGAGTAAATTGATGGCATTAGTTGCAAATCGATACGTGCATTGAAGGCTATTCCGGAAATTGACTTTAACACAGCTTTCAAAGATTGGAAAAAACGTTGACACAAGTGCATTGGCCAACGGGGATTATTTTGAGAGCAACGTTATTGATTCTCAAGAATAAATTAGGAATTAGAAAAATTCACACTATTTTTTGCTCATATATATTTTTTCGACTGATTGGACCACTCAGTAACACACAAGGGATGTCTTACAATGTGTTGACATTATCCAAGTACACATGTACTTTATAGAGTCCATTAATATATAATATTTGAAGATTTTAATTAGCTTCTTAATTTAGCTAAGTATCTCAGTTAATGCTTTAATTAAGTTACTTAACTGTTTAATTTGTTTAATTCAATCCTTCATACGGTAATCGTCTCTTCGGTTAATATTCTCTTTAATTTAGTCAATTTACTTCTTAATTTGGTTAAGTAGCTTTTTAATGTAGTTAACTAACTCCCAGATTTAGTCGATTAGCTCCTTAATTTGGTTAATTAACTCCTTAATTTAGTAATTTAGTTAATTGGTTAGTTGATTTAGTCAATAGATTTAATAATTAATGTCATCATTTGGTTTTGCTAATTGACTCTTTAATTTAATCAATTAACTCTCTAAATTGCTTAATGAAATCCTTAATTTAGTTAATTAAATTTTTAATTTAGTAATTTAGTTGTTTAACTCAGTTAATTGGCTCATTGATTCACACAATAGATTCATTAATTTCGTTAATTAATATCTTAATTTAGGCAATTAGCTATTTGCGTCTAAAATGCTATGATAGCTTGATAGCAGATTAATGATTTAAACTTTCTAGATACTCGCAAGTATCGAAAGACCCTTGCAAAATGGGCATTAAATTCTGTGCCTGTAAAATTCAGGCATGGGTCCATGAAAAGCCCATTGAATTTGTTTATTGAGTATTGCAATTTATTTAAATTCGTTTCAATGAAACTACATTTGATGCCTTTAATACATATTATCTTATATTTAAAGGTTTAAATGATTATTAAATTGAAATTTCTTTACTTTGCCATTATGTCGAATGAATGCAAATTTTCCAGCTGAACTGTCGGTCGAAAAAAGTTTCACTTTCAATTAAAAACTACAATTTACTTGCACTGCCCTCTGATTTATATATATATGTATATAGTTGTAGGTATTTGTGCGTGTCAATTCCACTACGTGCCACAAATATATTTTTTGTGGTTATTTAACAAGAATACCCGTGATTTAATTTAAGCAATAAATTCCAGATTGTTTCCAAAGTGCACTTTACTGCATGCAGCACGTAAACTCGTACATTGTAAGAGAGCGAAAGTGAGAAGAGAGAGAGAGGGTTGAAGTAGGGAAAAACAAATATGCCAGAAAAAGTGAGCTTGAAATATGAAAAAATCGCCAGATGTATGAGGGGGAGAAGGACAAGTGAAATTACTTTCGAACACGACATGGACACCTGTTGCAACATTTGCGCTAAAGAACCACCCAGCAATGAATTTCGGATTGGTACCCTTTACTAACTCCTGCCTTTACGTGCCGTCTACACACATCTACACATATATACGCGATTAGCTCACACAAACTTGCATACACAACGAGCACGAGCACTCGGGCYTTACACCAGGGGCAACTACAAGTCAGTTGGGGTAAATAGAAACCAATAAATCAAAATTATTTGTAAGTGAAGAGCGAAATGACTCGAAGTGTTGCCACTTTTTCCGTTGGCTAGCACTTGCTACCCCCCACGTTAACGCTACGCTGGCGTTGCAACGAAGGCACCAATGCAGCTTGTTAATATTTTATTTGTTGTTGTTTAATTTTGTTCTGCTTTTACTTTTCACTTTTTCGCTTATTGACGGCTCGAGTTACAATTTTATTATGCTCGTTATTGTTGTTGTGTTTTTTTTTTTTTTTGCTACAGACAAGTGGAAAATTGTTGCAAATGCATGACTGAAAAAGTTCTGGAATAAAGTGTTGCTGCGAAGAAAAAGCTCCCCAAGAAATGATTGAGCATTTGCGTCGTCGTGGCATGAGGGAGGAGTGGCAAAATTTGTTGCAAATTGAATTAAATTGATAATTGATGAGGAGTAGCGGGCATGCCATGCTGTTGCATGCAAGCAGCGAGTGTTGGCTAGAGTGTCGCTTACAGTGACTTGTCGGCTGACAAAGTGCTAATAAGTTGGAGCGCGCTTAAGCGTGTGGCGTAAGTTTGATGACAGGTCGCTTTTCGAGCGCTGACAGCGGATTTCAACTTTTCAATAATGCACGAGTTTTAATAAGTTAAATAATGTTGTGAAGCATATATGTTAAATATACATGTAAAAACAGTAATGTGATTATGCCCTCTAATAAATATACACTCCGCTTAAATTGTTGCGTATACGCCATGCTGTGCTTTGATTGAATTTTCCTCTTGCGTCTTTATTTTAGCTGCATGTTTTGCTTTTGGTTTTTGTGCAGCATAAAGCATGCAAATATAATCAATAAATCTAAATAAGCATTCTTGGTAGCCTCACCAAACCAAATACTGGCCCTCCGCCCCTTGGGTTATGCTGAGTAGAATATATAAAATTTGTATATTTTGTATATTGTGCAAACCCATCATCTGCGCATATATTGACATACAGCGGCGTGTGAAAAAATTAAACTAAGGGGACTCCAATTCTTATATATTGGATAGTCGAGAAAGTCTTTTCGTATTTATAATCAAACTCAATTCGTCTATTAATAATTCCCAATAATATTGAAATCCAAGTGTTTATTTATACAAAAAAAAAAAAAAAAAAAAAAAAAAAAAAAAAAAAAAAAAAAAAAAAAAAAAAAAAAAAAAAAAAAAAATTATTGAAGTGTGATTAGAAATACGAAAAAAAAAAAATGTTCGCCTACCCAATATATAACCACAACGCTACAATCTTTACGTCTTTATACCTTCAAAACTATCATCTAAGGTCAGTTTGGATTTGTTTTAAATATCAAACATTTTTATTTATTCCAGGCACTCGTGTACGCTATACACAATAATTAAGTTTTCATAAATTTCATAGTTATCTTAAATTCAAGACTAGGTAGTTTACATTATTAGTATTATAGCATTAATTATTTATATATGATAATATATTTAGCATTGGCTAATCGGTCTTCCTTGAACTTGCAGTTCCATTTATAGTCAATGCTTACCTTTCGGCATTATTTCTCCGCTTTTCACGCTAAAATATTCATTCTTCAATATTCCAGAGGCCAAACTCCCCTTTTTCCCCCCATTATAAAGACGTCACTGTACACTTACATGCCGCTGCATCCAACTTATATACATATGTATGTAATATCTTTGCTTACTTCCATATGAACTTTCACAAATATTTACATATCTTGCTAGATTCCAATATGCGAGCTAATCGTTTCAATAACATCAATGGCATTCGCATGCGCGTGTATATGTGCATACATATATTTACCTAAGACAGCGTATACTCACAATGCTGTGCCATACTGTTCTTCTGCACATCTTAACACACACACACACACTTGAGCTGTGCCGCCTTCGATCGTTTTCCGCTTAGGTGGAGTCCTTATGCACTTTAAGTGCCTTTGAATGCCAGCATCATTGTAATCGCCAACGGCGGCGTCGTCGACATCGGCATACTTGCAGTCAACGCTCCAGTCCTGCTACTCCTTGTTCGATTTCTCGTCCTCACTTCGCCAGCACAATATCGATAGGTCTGTTCAGCTATACAAAGCTATACAAAGTAATTTTGTCTAGCCGCCGTGTGGCAGTTAGCTGAAGGGCTCATGCAACAACTGCAACATGCGTCGACTTTGCTGAGTGAAATGCGGGCGCTTGTGGGTATATGGCGGAAAATTGGCGCTAAATAGCTTTTCGATAGATACTCGTTGAAAAGATGTACAAATCGTAGGAGCGTGGGTGTGTGTGAATGGATTAGCGCAAGCTCGAGTTGCCATATTAAGTGTAATTAAGTAAATACGTGTTTTAGCGGTAATAGGATTTTATTTATGATGCTTTGGGGTCTTTGTGGTGTATGAGTATGCATTTGAAGAATTTCGCATCTGCAGTTGGTAGATTTACGCTTTGTTAGAAGAAGTGTTCTACAATATTTTATTTTTCTTCTCCAAAAGCTGTGTTTTATTTTTCGAAACTGCCGAATCGCACCAAAATAGTGTAATGGAAGCGAGTTTTTGTATGGAAGATTCTTTAATTTGGGAAGCTATTTTCACGAACAAAATGATAATTGTCTAAGGAAATAGTGAGATCTACGAAGAAACTATCCATATCGGATCATTATAGCATATAGCTGCCATACAAACTGAACGACTGTATTTCATGTAAGGAATCTTTTTTAACTGTGAGTTGCAATCGAAATAAGTGGAATGGGTTTGTGCAGTTTAAGACGCACTCACGATTATGTCACTTGCATCATTATATAAAGGATTTAAAGTTTATCATGCAACATGGCAACCCGGCTAATGCTATTTAATTTCCACTTCATTGTGCCAAAACAGCGATACAACTAAGTAAGGCACACGCACACACAAACGACACGCGAACCGAACTTTAAGCTGCAGCGCTACTGTGTAAGACAACATGTAACCCGCACACCAGCAACCATACGTACGCGTTGGCCCACCCCCTCCATACATGCATAGCGAACGGTGCCAACGACACCAGCTGCCTTAGCATAGTCACGCTGTTAGGCAACATGCAACAGCACAAATCCAACGGCGGCAAGCGCCAACGCATGCAACGCGGGTGTTTTTTCATCTCAAACTACAATTAAATGCACAAATACGCCTAAACACGAGCATTTAGCGTACACGTGTGCACGCGCCCACTCTCTTATATGAGTGCATATGCCTATATACATGCAAGCATGCACAATTCACTGTGCGCCCACAGTTTCAGAACGCTTTGTAGCAGTTCGCAAGCGGTGCGCTAATGGTCGGCCGCACGGTCGCTCGGTCGGTCGGTCGGTTTGGTATTGTTTCGCCTGCGTGTCTGTGTTCCGGGCATTCGTGCATTGCTTGTTAGCCAACATATTTCTTTGTTGCAATTCGAGTTGCCAGTGAAATGTTGCCGGCTGGCCGCCTAGAACGTTGCGCGCCATCATCTCGGTCTACAGCCGCCGCCGCTGCCGCTGCATCAGCGACGGGTGATTGCAACTTCGGTGCGCTTTGGTGGTTCTGGTGGTCGACGCTACACTTTGCCGCCATACTTGATGCGCTGCGACCGGCCAGTGAGCGGCGTTTACGTTTGCGCCAGCGTCAGCGCGTACGCCAGCGGCAGCGTCAAGAAGGGCGTCAGCATTGTCTCTCAATTAAGTCCGCCATATGCAGTAAGTTACAAATTGCTGGCGCTTTATTAGGTTATTATTGTTGGTAGTAGACCGGTCATTGCCGCTGCGGCGCGTACGCCACTCCAAAATGACTCCGCTGCGCGTTGCACTGCCAAGCAAGTGAAGGGTGTTTGCGCGTTGTTTTGTTTGCCGCCACTGCTTTGTCGCCTATGTCGTTATCGCTGTCGTTGTCGTCGACGTTATCGACTCGCAATTTTCCGCCTGCAGTTTTCCAGTTGAATTTTCATTTTCAATTTTCAGTTTCGGTTTTGGTTTCGGTTTCGTTGAATCGCTGGCGCATTACACGCTCGAATGCTTCGTCCATCCAATTGACGTGTAACGGAATTTCGCTGTAATCTGCTATGTTGCTCCATACTCGGCCGCGCTGCGTCTTTGTGTCTAATTCGTGCGCGCAGTGCGTTTAGTGAATGTCGTCGAACTGTGCGCGTGTGGTGAGTTGTTGCTTCGAAACGCTTCAATTTGTTCGCGTTAATATGACGCTCATGTTCTTTTATTACTCTGCGTAAATAAACTGTGCATCCGACTGAATGTATCTGCAGATAAAACATGTGATTTACGGCTATAATTTTGGTTTCATTTTTAAACTCGAAATATTTTCGAAATGCATTCATCGATTTGTGTATAATCGCATGTGCGTGCATATATGTGAGTTGATATTAGTATTTGCATTGCTTTGTCAAAATAAACCACCGTTAACGCCAACGAGCTGATTCACAACGGAATTTGCAACCATTGTCGGTTGGTTGGCTTATATCGCATAGCATCGCATCGCATCACTTCAAACGCTTGGAACCAACGACTTCCTGTTTGTTCTCTAAACATCGACCGCATCGTTAATGTTTTAATAACAGAAAAAAATTATGACACAGTCTCCGTCACTGCTATTGTTGTTGCTGTTGTGTATCACATATTTTTGGTATGATTTCCTACACTCGTGCTAAGTTTAGGTTTCGTTATTGCTGGGGATCGTAACCATCCCAAATAATGGCGGCTATAGTAACGACTAACTCAAGTGTCTTCTGCAAAAGTACTGTTGGAACTCGCCTCTAGAACTACTTATCAAAATAATATCCGAACTGTACTGTTGGAACTCTCCTCTAGAACTACTTATCAAAATAATATCCGAACAGCGCTTCTAAAGGGTATACATAAATATAACTAACCGTTGGTACCTCGTTGGAAGTTTGGAAGAACTTTCTACTCTTAACAGAGCTATCTTATTTCTTAAAACGTGGAACCACAACTCAGGCCTAGAAAACTTTATTTCTTTTGTGACAAAATTGAGAGTTTACGTATTGATTTTCGAATAGACGTTAGCTTCTTTTACATGTATAGTATATCCGCCATTTTTGCGTAATATTTGAGAAAACATTTACGGCCTAGTACTTTTGCTTGGATTCGATTCGTGAGATCTGAAGGTATGAGTAGTTTTGCTACGGAACCCAAAAATACAACTTCAACGGGTGCTCTTTGTGTTAACAATGCTCTCTGAATACTCTTTTCTCTCTTTTCATATACATATACCGAAAGCTTTTTGACAAATGAGAGGAAGATGTGTAGTTGTTCGGAGAACACACAGTACTTCCATAAATGACTACTTTAGACCTGTGGGTGCTTATTAAATTTCAAATCCGAATTCAATTTTCAAATGTCCTGAGGCAGTTCGAGGGAAGCAAAGTAAGGTGTGTAGATGCCCAGAGAACACAAAGTGATTCCACAATGGACCATTTTGAACCAGTGGCTACGAATTGAGGAGCTAGTCGCCTTATTCGTTTGAATTCGTATTGCTATCACTCCTTGTATGTATTATACATTGGAACGTGACGACTGGTAAAAATCGCGAATTTTATTCTTTGAGAAAAGTATTGAGTAAAAATCAAAAATTGTCGTTTATTCATATAGAAAATAAAAATTTTAGTTCGAGTCAACCGGAAAATTTTGAAACTTACTCGCGCCATTTAAATGGTTTTGTTGAAACAGACATTTTATTATGTTGCATCCTGCATTGTATTTTTGCCATTAGTTATTAACGTAAAATAAATAAATAAAAAGTATTCGGTTGCGTTCGTTAAAAGCATTGCTTAGTCAACAAAGTATCTTTTTGTTTATTTTCTTAAAGACACGAGTATTAATGTTTCGAATTTGTTTTCCCGCTTGGCTACCTGCGCTGCAATTTGTCATTGCAAAATATTGCATAAATAAATTTAAATTCCCAAAAAATCTTCCATGCTTGCAGTGTCTGGTATTTTAAAATCTAAAATGGGCAGCTGACAAACATATGAGTCTAATATGAGTCTAAAATATGCATATTTCTTTCTTCAGTATAGATAAATAAACCTCAAAATATTTGTCCTAACCAATTTCTACTGAGAATGATATCTTAGCAGTCCAAAAATTGTTAAATAAACCCTTGTCTTTCAGTATTGCTGCCGAAATGCATTGAAATATTCGGATAAGAAAAACTAATATATGTCGCTTGTGGTCTTGAACTCAGCGCAATCTTCGAAACGACAGTAAAAATTAATTTTATTAATTGTAGGTTTAACTCAATACCTCCTTTGCGGCGCCAAGCCCGAATTGAATATTTTATTTTCATTTGAAAGAAAATCAAGTAGTAAAGTGCTCTTAGTAAGTAAGTGGCTAAGATTTGTTGATTTGCCATACGTAGGTTATTTTTAGTAAAAATTTTGATATCTACAGCGCATGCAGTAGTCTTCGCTTCTCCCTGTTTTTTTTTCTCGAAAATTTAGTTATGGGCACCACAATGAAGTTATACAGCTCGTTTGAATAGAAGAGTGTATGTGTTGCCACTTTGTATCCAATTGATTATACCACTGCTTGTTGGAGCCATTATTCTTCATTAGAGTTAATGTGAATACGAGTAGATATGTGTATATCAGTTTAATTGGTTTATATCAGCAATGTGTTCAATTCATTAATTTTCAAGCTTTTGTAAGTTGAATTCAGTTTCTAACTGAATGAAAATTCATATCTCACTGCAATTCTTTTACGCTTAAAGTTCTAATTCTAATGTAGCTGCATAAAACAGTAGGATCACTCGTGTTTCGGTTCTTCATCTTATGTCACATGTGTCAGAAATGTTTATGACAGTTTGTTTTGCTGAAATTTACAATGAGGCGAATATATTTTTGTATAAAGGCATGCGAAAATATATTCATATTTCGTTTTACTTTAAAAATTGTTGAATTTTATATTTATTGCCGGTTATAAATGAGCATTTAATTCTTTTGTTTATATTATTATTATTTTTTTTTTGTGGCAATCGTTTAAAATTTAATTAGGACTATTTAATGCGGCCGCAATTCAATTTGGCAGTCGAAATATGAGCAACCATTAAAAACTTTCCACGAGTATATGAATCGTTAACACTAAGTGCGTGGCAATGGAGTTATGAGCCGTTGAATGGGTTTTTGATTGGGTTGAAATTTGCATACACGTGAAAAGGAAATTGCTTCCATTTAGGGCAACGAATCAAACTTATTGCACCTTTGTTTCAAGGTTATGTACTAATTGTGATAATCCATAATAGAAATGAATGGCACAAATATTTAAGAAAATGCTACAAATCAAATACGAAAACATGTGTTCTATTTTATAGGCTAAGCTGTTTATTCTTATGGAGGATTAGTGTGCTTGGCGTAGGCACCCATACAGGATCTTTTGGGGGTATTTTTCAATTATATACAATTAATAAATCAAATCGTTTTGAATACTTTTGTTTTCTTTTCTCTTATAAACGCTTGTGGAACTCATGCGATCTTTCTGGTTGTTATTCCACAAGTAGAAATAGGTTCTGATGGTTGGTTAAAAAGGGAAGTGCATGATCAGTTGCACTTAGGCTAACATTGCGATCTCGGGTGATAATAAAGTAAGCCTTATCCAGCAAATCTATTATATAATATTTTATGGCAGCGTTTACACCAAACAGCAAAACTAATCGATAAACTCGAGTTTGTGAAAAAATTTGAAGGCACTTCACACAAAGCTTCGTACAATTTAAAGAAATGGAATATTTTAACATTCAATTTGCAACATTTTAAATCTAAAAGTAATGCTAATTAAGTGCAATGAAGAGCGGCATGTCAATGGTTGCGATAATAGCCACATCTTTCGTCTTTTACCGTCTTTTTATTATTGAATGTGCATTTAGTTATGCACGTTTATAAAGTGTTTAGAATTGGCGGTGTTTATGTAAAATTATTTTCGCACATTTCTTCAAATTAAATTCACATATTCACACACTAGCTGGAGTGTAAGAAAAAAAAAGAGAAAATTGAATGAAATGCTCACATTTTCCAAGCGTTAAAGGGTATACGAGATTTTGCGCAAACAAAATCCATAGAAATTAAAAGCAACTAAAAAACACGCTTACAAACAAAACAAAAACAGAACAAGCAAAATACGTGAATAATAAATATATTGACAAAGTAGAAAAAAAACAACATAAGTGAAAGTGAAAACGTTTTCAAAGCAATCGCATTCAAGTGAAATGAACTCAAATGGACGCGCAAAGCGAGTGGAACGAACCAACAGAACGGTAGGGCAAGGTAGTGGCGACATGGTAGTGGAAAATCATTGGCTGTTGCCGGTGCAATAAACAAAATTGAAGCCAAAATATACGTATATTCCCCAGTACGTGGGTATGTAGCAATATGCAGGCAATGCGACTATGAGCACATTAGGGTAGTCCGTTGGTGAGGAGGAAATGCAATATGCTGACTCACTTCACTGCATCTATCAAACTCAAGAGCCTTATGGAAGTTTACGGTTGAGCATTTTTTGGAGTGCTGCCACCTGTTAAAAAATTTAAAAATTTTATTGTTAATTTGTTGATAAGAGTGAAATGTTTCGTAGTAAGCGTCGATTAAAAGTATTTATCTAAAATATTAAATTATTTTTTGAAAAGGTTGCCACGTGTTAGCAATTTATAAATAAATAAAATATTACCATATGAGCAACCAAATAAATAGGTAAAAGAAGAAATTTTTGTCAGAGCTAGTCATCTATTTTTTCAGTTTTTTTAAGGTTGCCACCTGTTAGCAATTGATAAGCTAAATAAAGTATTATTATATACGATTATGAGTAACCATCTAAACTAAAAGAATAATATCTGTGAGAGCTATTTAACTATGTCATACTATTTTTTTTTTAAATGGTTGCCACCTGTTAGCAATTTGTAATGTAAATAAAGTATTACCGTATGAGCAAATGAACATCAAAATAAGAACGAAAAAATTTTTGTTTTCTTTCGGCATTTATCTATGAGGGTTGCCACCTGTTAGAGGATCTGGTGTTGGTATATTTTTTTATATGCGTCGCTATGGGTAACAAAAAACCAGCGAAAGCAGCTTAAAATTGTTAACAAAATTTTCCTTTTCTCTTTCGCTCCACCCTAACCCAAAAACATAATTGTAAAGAACAGAACAGTGGCACAAGAGAAGAAAAAAATTCCTGGATGAGTGATTCGTCTACAAAAGAAATAGGCTGAAAAAACATTTCACTTCGACCGACTGACTGACTGAGTGACTGATTGACAGGCCGGCAGACGGACGCCCAGTAAATGTCAGTCAAGTGGGCTTGATATTTGTATTATATTGAAGAAACATTGAAATGGATAAATAACAGCCACGGTGGGCGCAGATCAACGCTAACAGACGATCAGTGACGGATAAGTGAAAATGCCAAATGCGTAATGAGTTTGACGGCTGCAAAGCTTTACAATTAAGAATAATAAAAAAGTACAGTAAACACTGCCTAAACGCAACTTTTTTAAATGAAGAATCTGCGATAAATTCTGGCGTACTTGAAACTATACATACGCTGTTAGACAAAGTGTCTGCTAATGAGAAAACTTACGAACACGAATAATAACAATAATAACAACAACAACCGAAGCAATGACAGCAAGTGGCAAAACTCGCGAATGCTGCTTAGCAAATAACATTACAACAGCACCCACGCGGCGCACAGAAGATATGCTGCGTGGCACTGGCTGGGGGTCACTCGGTGTTGGACGCAGTTGGGCCAACGCGTTCATTGGCTTTAGTGGCTGTTAGAGTGCGCGCACAGCTGATTGAGTTCATGTGGCGCGGCAGGTTTACGAGCGCGCGCTTGTGGGTGTGCGTGCTTGCTGTGGCGTTCATATATTATATTATGTTGTCGGATCGACGCTGCGCTATATATGGGTTGCTGTCAGCGCTATTAAAGCCCCCCTGTTTCCGCCACCTTTATGTGCCGCCCATGCTCTGCCAATACAAATCGATACGAATTAACGAATTCGTTCGCAATTTTAAATTTTTCAAAACAAAAAACGTAAAATAAATGCGCACACACAGAGAATTTAAAACAAAGAAAAGTGTGTAAAAGCAAACGGTATAGAAAAAGCACAAGACGACGCGCCAAGCAATGGCGGCGAGATGGAGAGGCGCAGGAGGCAGGCCGTGCTAAACGCGCTGAACGCGCATTGTTAACGCTTTGCGGCGCTGAAGTAACGAGCGCACTACGCGCCACAAGTAGACACAAACGCCATTCAACACCACAGCCGAGAGCAGTGCACGCGTCAGCAAGTTTGTTTGTTGACGAAGCTCCCACCGTCTGGTGACTGCCAATATCAGTGGTATCGGCCAAATCGATGGCGACAGCATTGGCGTTGCAGTGTGCTATTGATGTTGAATTTGATGATGCCGTCACCCGCGTTGTGGTGACGATGACTACAACAACAGCCAAAGCAACAACACAGAAACATAACAACAGCAATAGTGTCAGTGCAGTGACAGCAACAGCATCGACGACGGCGACTGTGACGGCACCAAGCGGATTCCGGCTTAACTAACTGCCGGGCAGCGGTGCTCTAAATACGCGAGTGACACGCGATGCAAGCTGGAAAAGTGCATTGATTAATTGAGAAAATTGTGTAGAAAGTTTTTTAGTGAATTACCAAAGAATTGTGCAATAAGTACGTTATCGCGCGAGAGCTAGCGCGCTGCCATGAAAAGTCTTGCAGAATAATTAAAAATATTTATTATAGAAAATTCAATTAAATTCAAGTGTGTGTGTGTGTGTGTGTATAACAACATTAATATTGAGTAATGAAATTGAAGTGGCGTTCTGTGAAAAAATTTCAATTGAAATTCGCTAAAAATTCATCAAAAAAAGATGTACAAAATATTTGTGCAAAACATATAAATATAGTTGGTGTCAAATGATGCGCTTTCGGCTTTTTGCAGTGACAACAATTTAGTTTGAAAAATTCATAATATTCGTTGTTGTAAGAAATTCGTTTTTTGATGAGCGAGCTGCTGTTTTAAATTAAGAAACCAATTACGAGTGATTGTGATGTGTACTTTTTTTTATTAACGCCTCGTGCAATAAATATTCTATAAATGAAAGCTAAGAATAAATCATATTGAAATAAAATAAAATAAAATAAATTAGCTTAATTTAAAATAAAATGTAATAAAAAGATATAATATAATAAAATAAATGAAATAAAAGTAAAATAATAATAATAAAATAAAATATTAAAAAGCAAAATAAAATATTTACAATCCAGAGACCAGATAAATCTAACTAAATGCAGTGTGAAATATAATCTTCTTTAAAAAATTAATTTTGGTAAAAAAATTTTAAAACACTTTTTCATATCCGTATTCCTACAACATAGCTGCTAATATAGTTCTTCCAAGTACTTTAGGCAGTGTGATTGTGAGATCATAACATTTTTGTGGTCATCGGCGATTCTCAACAAATACCGTAGTCATTAGGAGAAGATATAATTTTCCAGCGTTTTGTTGTTATTGTTAATTTTGAGGCATATAATATGTTCCAAAATATTTTTGAGTATGTTGCATATGTTTTTACATTTTCTTGTGGCTAAAAGTACTTGTGCCTCCATTCATTTAAGTAGCATTAGCTTTCGTTAAAGAGAAAAGTCTCGAAAAACAAAACGGAGTTCTGATTAAAATGAGATATATACATACATGTATATTAGGGAGGGTAAAAAGAAAAACGAAATTTTTTCGCTTGGTACTCTGAAATATGGTTAGTCAGTAAACTTCATACAAATCGATGAGTTTTCAGATTTATAATGATTTTTTTCTTCATTGAGTTATAAAATGTAGAAGAATGAAATACTATTTGTTAATGCCTGACGTTGGCTATAGCAGATCTCCATAGTTTTTTTTTTAGTCACAGTCGATTAGCAGGTTGTGAGAAATCGCTTACTTTACACTTCTAATTTTTTAAAAGGAAAAAATGAAGGCAGTCCCGAGCTAACATAATTTAATATAATATTTTTAGAACAAAAAAATAATCAATTTTGTTTCACAAAATTAGGAAAAAACTTAAAGATCTTTTTTTTATTTTATTTTATTTTATTAAAGCTTACATAATAAACAAATTATTAAATAAACTAAAGTACGCAGCGCTAGCATCAACGGCTTTCGGCTGAGATCTATATTTAAATATTTTTTAGAAACCCTGCAAAACTAAACGTACGGAGTTTTGTAAATAAATCTATAAAGCTACAAAAAATATGTTGATAAAGCTCAGTTGCTTGGAGAAAAGTTAATGAAAAACCGATATACAAAAAGTGAGAAGTTTAAATAATAAAATTGTCAGTATATTTAAAGCAAAAACATTAAAAAAGGCAATAAAATATGTAAATATTTATTTTAAATAAAGATTATAAAGAAAATGTGAAAATTGGTGGTCTTTTGAAAGTCAATTGTGTGCAAATTAAAGCTTTAATTTCAAACACTATGTAAAATATTTATTTATAAGTAAGGATATTTTTTTATAACAATATATGAAATTAAATAATATACAATTTCCAAAATATAGACAAAAAATAAGTGAAATAGTTATAATAATGAATTTTAACTATAACAAAAAAGTATACAGTCAAGAAAATTATTAATAAATTCATTTAAAAGAAAAAACGTAATAAAAGAATTTAAGCAACGGAAAAAATCTATTTAAATTCTGTGAATTGTTATTCAACAACAACACGTGTAAAAAAATTAAAAGCTGTGATGTTTGGTTATTGAAGTGATGCGATGACGCGATGTACATAGGTGTTTAAAACATCATTTGAGAATTCAATTAATGTTATAAAATTTAAAATGTTTTCGTGCAATTAATCCCAAGTGAGGTGACAGCCTAACACAATTGATTGTTTAACTAAGTGACATACAAAAATATATATGTATATGTAAAGTGCTGCCTACATACGCTCGCCCTTCGGAGTGCAAACACTTCACACAGCGCAATAGCGGGGACACACTGCGGCGGCATAGCGGACGACGCGGCATAACGGAGCGATAGTTGGCGGTGAAAACGTGTCATGCATTGGCTTGATGGCAGCATTTCGCTGGATGAAAATTTAATTAGTGGACGCGTCAGCGGCGGCAGTAACGGTGAAAATAGCGACAGCAATCAAAGTAAAACATCGTTGAAAGCAAGTAGGTTGCGTTGCGCGTCGGTGACATTTTAGGGGTGCCGATTGTGTAACGAACTCCCCTCCACGCATTGTGGGTTTTGCATTTCAATTTCGATTTCGTTTTCGATTTCAATTACACTCTCTCAATGCACACTCAATTTATTTACATATGTAACACTTGTTTACATGCCATTTTCAAATGTGTACGTATGTACGCTGATATGTGCGCACAATCTGTTTATGCGGCGATATGTGCGTGCATTTGTAATGACAATGCAAATTGCCAGCGTAGCGAACTCACGTCTATTTTATTTTTATTGAATTTAAATATATATGCATGTGTATGGTTTTTAGAGCGGGTTGATTTAGCGGGAGCCAGAAAAAAAAAACGGAAAAATCGCATAAGCGAGGAATCATTCTCAGCAACTTTGCCTAAGAGACTATGAGTCTAAAACGGGGTTCAAGGCGTTTTTTTGATATTCTAATGAACTATATCACAAATTTCCCATACAACCGTTTATAAAAATTTTTTAAACTTCGCCTTAAAAATCGCTGGCTCGAAACCAGTTTTAGTCCCATAGTCCTTCAAAAAAAGTTGTGTACAATAATCCGGAGAACATTTCTCGCATTCGCAATTCTATGAACAAAAAAGAAAAAAA
>NW_017534475.1:816349-818574 GCF_001853355.1 Bactrocera latifrons
TCGGATTGTGAGTGTAAAAATTAAAATACTAGGGAAAAAAAAAAAAAAAAAAAAAAAAAAAAAAAAAAAAAAAAAAAAAAAAAAAAAAAAAAAACGACCCACTTTAATATTTTTCAGTTCATTACATAAAATATGATCAGGTAATTTTACATCGCTATACCATATTTATATCCTGATATCGTGCGAGTATTTATCTGATTGTCCCATCGAAAAAATATGAAAATTTATGGCCGTGTTGCGTATTTGCTATGTGTGTGTGTAATTCACTTAAGCATAGATAAGTTTTTCCAGAAAAAACTCTTTATTTAATAAATACAATATAATTAAAATCATTAAGTGAAAATAATTAAATACAATATAATTAAAATAATTATGTATGAATAATTAAATAACAAGAGCGGTGACTTCTATAAGCGAAAATATTTTGCAAAAAAACATACGTTTTCATATCACCAACAAAATATGCTGTCTTATACTGTATGAGTTAGCAAACAAGCAAACAGGAGGTGTAATTCTCTTCATTAACTCATATCACAGGCGGCATGCTAACATTGCGGCTGAACAGGAAGGTGATAGAAAGCGAGGTTTCATTGTGTTTTTCAAATATGTTTCCGATTCTCAAAAATTTTATTCATATTTAAATAATTGAGAGTTGAGAGATACAAATGTGGATTTCGCTGACAATGGAGTAAATTCTAAAAATATTAAAAATAATGTCGAATGAATTGATCTAAATTTTCCAAAAAATTCACTAATTTTTACAGAAATGTTCTGAAACCGTTTTTGTTGTGTTTCGTTGTCTCAAAAATTGTTATTTTTAATACAATGTTGCCGGTTTCTTTCCCATTAAATTTATCGCTTTTATTTGCTACGCTTATTAATTTGCATACATCACATCACTGAAATCACATCACCTTATTCATATGCTATAAGCTCAAGCATAAAAGTGTTGTTGTTTTTCTACACTATTATTTATACAAAGTCCATCATATCAATTTCTCATAAGCCAACTCAGCCTTTTACAAATCGCAAAGTTTTATTGAAAAATGTCACCATCACCACTTGACATAATATCACATCTCATTTATTATAAAACAATTTGATTAATCCCTAAAGACGTCAACTTCACACCAGATAGTTAAAACTATATCATATCATTTTCACATCGAGTGAAAAATAGCACATCACCGCATGATATCACATCTCTTTTATGCCTCTTGCATTTATTTCTCTTGCCATTTTTTTTTCATTTCAAAAGCGCGTCAACTTCACATGAAATTGTAAAAAATATCACCACACCACATGATATGATGTCAATTATTTATAAAGTAATTTTCGTATTCCTTTTTCATTTTAAAAGCACGTCAATTTCACATCAGATCATTTAAATTCTATCGCATCACATTCACAACATATCGTTTAAGTCATAGCACGTCACATAATCACATTAGCTCTATGAAATCATATTTTCCAAAATATAGCATACGAATTTTATTACATAATTACTATAAAAAATCAAAGTAATTCACAACAACTTCAATTTTTTCACCACATCTTTGTAACGCATTAATACCACATCACAATACCCAAATGACATTTTTCTACAATACAACAACTACCATTTGATTATGATATAAAAAGTATGTTTTTGTATACTTTTTCTATAATTTTGCGAACTAACAACCTGTATCACTTTCTTTTAGCATAGCTGAACATATTATTTTGAAATCACTAACATCATTTCATTTCATCATCATCAGATCGAAGTCATATCATCTCGCAGTATTATATCATAGCACATCAACTTAATAATTAATTAATATTTTGTCGTAATATAGTATATCATATCGCCTCCGTTTTTTCAACACATGATATAACATCACACAAATAATATGCAACTTTAATACATTACAACACAATTCCCTAAATATTTATTTTCTATCATTATCATCACTACATGTGATCTTACAAGAGTAATCATAATCATATCACTTCATATAAGAAATTCCACACGCTTTCTTAAGCGGTAATCTTACAACAGGTGACATGCAATCGCATGCACTGCAAATATTTTAAGGTAGTATGGCTTATGGCTATTTTCATTACTTCTTTGGAGGGTGGTTTTTTTTTATAGGGAAACAAAAATTAATTATCTCGAAAATTTAGAATGGTTTTATTTACATACTAAAAAAAAAAAAAAATTATTTGAAAAAATTTAATACTTT
>NW_017534475.1:818661-849535 GCF_001853355.1 Bactrocera latifrons
CTTGGTGTTATCTGAAATCAAATATTCTTGATTATTCTTAATCTGTAAACATGTCATTCTGGTTGGAACTACTGAAGTTAAATTTCAAGGGTAAATAACAAAATGGCCGACTTTGAAAAAAAAAAGTCCTTACATTTTAGCAAAGAAAGGGTTGTAAATTAAAAACCGACGAGATTTATAAGTGTGTAGAACAGCCTGTTAAGACCGGAAAGCAATCCGTTCAATAGAAAAAAAACCGGGACCAGGACCGGGCCGACCAGAAAAACAATGTTTTAAGAAAAACGCGTTTAAAGTTCAACAACTCCGAGAGAGAGGATACCGAGGCGCTCTTTAAACTCGTTATAACTCGCGACTTCTTGAACCCAAGTTGCAATCTATTCAATCCGGCTTCGTCTATTTAATTGCCTTTTTCAGCTAAAATCAACTGAATTATTTTAAATTCACTACAATGTGCAATGAAATACAGTTAAATACACATAATGTATTTTATAATTAGAAATTGCGTTAGGCGTTGAGCAATCGTTGTACACACAAGTTGCCGCACTAAATGAAAACAAAAAAAACACCGTAATAATTGCATTGTTTTTGCTTTTTGTTTGCTTAAATACATACAAACATATTGTGCTCATTTATAAAACAATCAAGTCGCGCCTTTGATATGCGTTCGAGTATGAAAGGCAATTGTTCGGTTATTTAAAAATCTTTCAAGTGTACATTTAATTAGGAATATTCAATTTTCAATGAAATAAAACGTACGTTGAATAACTTTAAAAAGCAAACAAAAAATTAATAATAAACGAAGCAATGACTTGTGAGCTAAAATTTGCACGTGAACACATATTTATATATGAGATTTAATACGTGTAGATATATGTGTGTGTATGTATGTGCGTTTCTGTTTAAATGTATTGCACATTATTTTGTCGTAAATACATGAAAGTCAATAAAATATTTACACTGTTGTGCTTTGTAAGACACAGGGTGTTTTCTCACTGGCTGTTGAAATGGCAGAGATGGCGTGAAAGTGTTGTGACACGCCAAGATTTCCATTATACAATATTTTTCGTTCCAAAAAATGCTTCTGGATGCTTTCAAGAATCAAAACAATATATATAAATCTCAAGCAAAACCATATTAAATCAATTAATTTAGTTAGAATGTCTCACCCTGTTGATCCTTTACACGTTGAAATGTTGCTCTTAGTTCGAACATCCTCTCGCCGACTCCCCAGGCAGCATTGAATTAAGTACCGTTTCCGTGCTTTAATGAAACAATCATTTTTTCTTTTCATTATTCTTTCCTTTCTGTATACTTACCGGTACACACATACACACATATATATAAATATACTAGCATGAGCAACAACACAAATGCGTGGAATATTTCAATGGATATTTTTATTTGGCCATATTCGCTTATTGATCTAAATATTTATTTACATAAGCTATTTGGAAAAAACAAAAAAAAAAAAAAAAACAAAAATGGAAATAAAATTGTGCATTGTTGAGCCTCTCGAATTTGATAGTTTTGTTTTTATGGTTTACCGAAAATTGCTATTTTATTTTTATTTGCTTTTTTCCAATAACGTTTTTCACACGCTATTACTTTTTTATATCCAACGCTGATTTGATGAGTTGAGTTGAAGGTTTAAGGTGAAAAAATTGGCGAATTTGTGTTTATTGTTTTACGTTAAGTTTAAAATTGCCTGTGTCTTTGACTACAATATTTTATTTCATGTAGACAACATAATTTTGTTTTGCTGGCATTTGCTTGGAATATTTGGAAGATTTATGGTAGCGGTGATTTGCCACAGCTGCCGCAAGCCGAAATTTAGACTTCTGCAGAGAAATTTATACGGCTTTAGATAGATCGCTAAGGTTGTAAAATATATTCGATGCCAAAATATCGAAATTTAGCCTTCTGAAAAAAATCATATGTTTTTAGTCAGGTCACGAAAATGCTTTTCAATAAACATAATATAAATATATAATAATTTTCTCTCGTTAGCTAGCTATATTTTTAATTTTCATTATACATATGTATCTCTCAAATAAGGGTAGTCGAAAAAGTCGTTTCGTATTGTGTCAATGGATGTTCTTCTATTTAGTCGTACATCTTCAGTGCTATCGACCAAATTGTGTCATATCATATAATGTTGGAAAGATTTTAAGCTTTTAACCAAAAATTAAAATTCGGAAAAGTTAAAAAAAAAAATACCGCTGTTCAAAAATTAGTGAAAATAATGAAGAAACTCGCTATATTTTGAAATTTTTGTTTAAAAAGTGCAAGCCACCAATGAAAAATGCGAAGTTTACGGAGACGGTGCTCATCAGTTCGTGTAGCACAACAATGGTTCGCTCGCTTCCGTTCTGGAAATTTAGATGTGAAAGATGCACCTGGCTCTGGTCGACCTATCGAAAATTATGGAAAAGATTGACTAGGACCGTCACATAAGCAGCCATGACATTGCTAAGAAACTAAGAAACATTCATTATCAAACGGTTTTGAATCACTTAAAAGTTACTGACTACAAAAAGAAGTTCGATGTTTGGTTACCACATAAATTATTATTCTTTGCTGGAGCGAAATGAAATCGAAAGATTTCTGAAGCGAATGGTAACAGGAGACGAAAAGTGGATCAAATACGACAATAATGTGCGAAAAATATCATGGTCCAAGCATGATGAAGCTCAACAAAGGGTTGCAAAGCCAGAGTTGATGCCCCGAAAGGTTATGCTGAGTGTTTGGTGGGCTCGGATAGGCATCAACCACTATGAGCTGTTCCAGCCTGGTCGAACGATTGATTCTACATTTTACTGTCAACAACTGATGAGATTGAAGAAGGCAATCGATAAAAACGATCAGAACTAATCAACAGAAAGGGCTTCGTCTTCAATCAAGACAATGCTAGACTTGCTTGGAATATTTGGAAGATTAGTAGCAGCGATTATTTGACACAGCTGCCGCAAGCTGAAATTTAGACTTATGAAGTTTGATGACTCGCCAAAAACTGGGAGAGCTAGGCTGGGTCGCCCAAAATAGTATTTATTTGCTTTATTAAAGTTCATTTTATATAAAAAAAAGTTGAAATTTCAACATACGTATGTTGTTCATTCAATTGTACGAAAATTGCAGAAATCGCTTTACGTACATCTCACCTTCTCAATCAGTGTTTAGTCTATTTATTTATCGCCAAGAATTGTTTTTCGCGAACAATAAAAACTTCCCCAAATTCCTAAACATTATAATGATTCATTGCGTTTTTTATTTATTTCTGACTTAATAGCATTATTCGTACGTTTTTGTAAATATTTAAAATAAAATTCGATAGGTTAGTATGGAATTATATAATTGCTAAAAATAAAAAGTAATAATCCACAAAAATTTGCGAAAATAATTCGAAAGAATTTCAACGCTGAGTTGAAACTGCCGCAAAGCTATATTTGGCCGTACAAAGCGCGCATCTCAGGTTTCCAAACACAAAAAAAAAAAAAAAAAAAAAAAAAAAAAAAAAAAAAAAAAAAAAAAAAAAAAAAAAAAAAAAAAAAAAAAAAAAATCGGGAAAGTCTAGCATTTCACGAAAATTTCGCTTCAGCAAGGTGCGGTGTCAATTATTTGGTTTTTACATGCGAACTTATGAACATATGTATGTATGTATTTTGCGGTCCGCTGTTGTCTTGCTGATGACTACTCAATCGTTTCTTTTGTGTTATTTATTCAATTAATTTGTTTTCGTATACATGTGTGTGTGTGTAATGAATGTGGTCCGTCATTCCGCAAATAGTTTATTTTCAATTTTTTTGGTCACTTTGTGTTTGTTTATTAGACTTTCGTCGCGTCACAGCTCGGCGGTGTGGTCGCATTACAAGCGTTTCGACGCTCTGTCTGAATTCGTATGCATTTCGTTCTAGGTGCAGGCGAAAATCGATTTTGATTTTTGACACATTAAAAAATGCGTTTAAATATAAACATGGCACACAAAAACAGCCGGTACTTTGTGTAGCGGAGAAGAGAGACGCTTGACTATGCGACCAAATAATTACTTTGTAGCCAAATGTGTACATTGAAAGAAATATTCAGGTGTTTACGGACAACTTTTGATCTTGATAAATACAAAACATGAAAAATTTATTATAGACATTTGAAAAAGAAACCGCGTTTCCATATTAGAAACTTCGTTTATGTGCGATATACCTGAGGTTGTGCGAATATGTTCGTCTTTTTGCTAAATAATTATCATATGCGGGTAGAGCATTCTTCAGCATTGTTTACAGTTTATACTTGAACTAGTTCCTCAGTTTTCGAGATATCGATCTGGAAGTTCTCTTCACGAAATTTGGCATGACTTATTGTATAAGCCAATAATGCAGTTTCCGAAGAAATTGTTCAAAGCACTAATACATATAGCTGCCAAAGAAACAGAATGTTCGGAATCAAGTTCTCGTAAGAAATTTTATGTATTTGTGAAGGGTATTGTATTTTCGGTGCAACCGAAGTCGCCGGTTTTTCTTTACTTTTTATGTGCAGCTTCATAAAATAGCTTGGAACATAGTTTTTTTTCAGTATACCATGTCCATAAACTAAAAAAATCAGCCAGCGAAACTTATTTTGATATTACCAATGATACAATTTCTCCGAACGACTAAAGATGCACATAAAATGTCCAATAAATTATTCTAAACGCATAAATGTGCAAGAGAACACACATACATACATAGATGTTTGCATTAAAGTTAGTTCTACATGAAAAATACATTAAGTGCTGTTCGTGGGTAAAACGTATGCTCTAAATTTTGAATTCAAGCAGATTTTTTTTCAAAATATTTGGAAAATAATATTTTGGAAATAAACATATGATATAGTATATGTATATTTAAATTCTAGATAAATTAGTTAGTTAGTTAAAAAATGTTTAATCACTACTTCCTAGCCGACAAAGCCAATTTTAAAGAAGATACGATTTTTGTCGGAGAATAGTTTATTCAGTCTAAGCGTTATGATTTGATAAGCGCATCATATCCCATTTCTCTAATTCAAAATGTGCTTTATATAAACATCTTGAATAAATACAAAGTGGACTTAGTACGTTTTTCATATCAGCGAGCGACAAGCTCGAAAGCAAATAGCAATAAAGTGATGCAAGGAGTTGTAACTCTCCATATACATATGTATATATATAAGTAATGCATATGCACACTTATAGATACATATGCATGTGCACACATAAATAATATGTAATATTAGAAGCAGGAAATAAGAGAAAGAACAAAATATGCTTGTATGTATGTCTGCTGGCTTGAGTGTCCCACAGTTGCTCACAAAGCAGATGCTAGTGATGTGCAAGCAACACCTAACAGCAAATATTTACGAGTATGCAAGGCAAAAACCACAGCAACAATCTTAATAGCAAGAATTGCAGTGAGGTGAATTGCAGCGCCGGCTGATGAATTTTATATACATATACTTACATAAACAAAAGCAAATTATTTAATTACGCATACATACTTACATTCATGCACGCATATAAATATACACACATATATTGCATATTCTGCTAACTTCGTCGAACTTTGCAGCCGCCAACGTTAATATGCCGCTGTCGACGTCGCTACTGTTGTTGGCATTGCAGCCTTTTCCGTTGGTAATTAGATACGTTCTCTTTTTTGTTTTGTCGCTTGCTGCTGAGTTTTATGCTTTGTCTTTAGCCTTTAATGTTTCTTTATATCTTAATGTCTCTCTCATTTTGCTTAGCTGATATGCCGGGTATAAGACTATGAAAGATTTTAGCTTAAACTAGTGTCTAAACTAGTTGGCTTTCAAATCAATAAGTTCAATAGAAAATTATTAAGAAACTATAGTATAAAAAAATATAGCTCGGAGAATTGATTGAAGACTTCGTAGGAGTCAAACGATACTTAGGTTGCCAATAGCTGTTATGAAAGTGACGTATTCTACAGGATATGTATTAATTTCTCTCCGCCATTAATCATAGTCCACCAGCTCTTGTGGCATAATAATTTTTTGTTGCTTCAGATTCCTCTATAGTCAAGTTCATTGGCTTCGATTGAGCTTCAAGTTAGTTACCTTCCTCGTGTACTTAGTCATTATTTCCTGATAATTAAAGGTGCCCATATTATAACTTAAGTATGCTTTGGAAGTAAGTTACCAGTAATTATCGGTTTTTTTTTCTGGTTTCTCGACGAAAAACTGTGCCAAGTAGTTTTCACAGACTTGTCTTGATGCCAACTTTACATACATTGACCGAAACAAATGATAGTCCGATGGTGCAAGATCAGGGCTATATAGTGGATGCATCAAAACTTCCCAACTAAGCTCTTTCTGTTTTTGCCGAGTCACCAAAGACGTGTATGATTCCAGACGAAGCCCTTTCTATTGATCAGTTCTGGCCCCTTTTTTTTATTGTTTTCTTCAATCTCATTGGTTGTTGGCAGTAAAATGTAGAATCAAACATTTGACCAGGCTGGAACAGCTTATAGTGGAAGATTTTTTTTCAATCCAACCAAACACCCAGCATAACATTTTGAGGCGTCAATCCTGGCTTTGCGGGTATTTGTTGAGCATCACCATGCTTTGACCATGATCTCTTTGGCACATTATTGACGTATTTGATCAAATTTTTGTCTCTTTCTGAAATGGTTCGATTTCATTTCGTTTCATCAAAAAATCGCCGATGTTAGTTCGGTCCATTTAATTTTTCACATTTTTCATGTGGTACCCAAACAACGAGCTTCTTTTTGTAGCCAGTCTTCCTTCAATGGTGCAAAACCGGTTGTTGATGAATGTTAAGCTTCTTAACGATATCATAGCTGCTTACGTGACGGTCCTGTTCAACATTTTCCATAATTTCATCAACGTTTTCAGCGCCTTCATGGCCTTCCTTTTTTAAACAAAAATTTCAAAATATAGCGAATTTCTTCATTATTTTCAGAAATTTTTGAATTGTTGTAACTTTCTTTCAATTTCCCCCAATTTACCTTTTTGTTTTTTTGGTTAAATGAAACTTAATATCTTACCTTTCCAACAATATGTTATGAAATGATGTGATTTCTAGCACTGGAGATATACGACTGCAACGACATCTATTGATAAAATACGTAAAGACTTTATCGACTAATCAACATATGTACCAAAAGCCAATCTTATGTTATTTTTGGGGCACCCTTTATGTTTCGCTAGTACAGTTGATCGAAGCAACTTGGAATAATATCATAACGTACGAAGTAGTCTGTGCAGACACTGATAAATATTATAATTTACACCACTCAACAAATTTGAAAGAAAGTTTTGCGGCTGATGTGCTAATGGATATGTGGGGATTTGAGGTGTAACGATTACTAATTTGAGTTAAAAAATTTTCCATCATTTATAGCAACTTTTTGTGTGAGGATAAAAATGCCTTCTATTTATCAGTAAAAATGCTCGTAAAAAAGTAGACAAATGGTTAAATGAGCTTTTGCTAGTCGGCACCAAGGGCTGGATTACGGCTCCAGATAATTAAAAACGTTGCCTACATTTTGGCGATGAGTTAAAAATCATTACTTTTCCAAACACATTAGCTATTTTTGTCAAATATATTTCTTAGGGACCTCTATTGATCTTGTTTAAGAAATCGCGTTATCTTTTCAAAAATTATGTTATTATTTCGCTGTCGGCATTCGAAGCGCCAAACACTCCGCAACACTTCGAATTGTTTACGCTGGTCGGTGAATAGTATTGGCAATGTATTTTGGGTCCTAATATAATCAAATTGAAATTCTTCACGCACAAATTTATCATAATTTTTCTGGAGCATGATATTTCAATAGAAAACATTGTTATAAATTAAACAAATTCGTGAGAAGGCGATAAAACTAGGCTACAACTGAGCGCAAATAAATTGTAGACAACAGCTAGGCGAGTGCCGAGAGCAACAACATAGCACAACGAACTATTAAAAGCAAATATAAAAAAAAAATAATATTATTAGATGAGGAGCGCGAAATCTCTGCTGTCATCGGTGCGCATGTACCCAAGTGGTTGCGACTGTAGAGCGACTGAAGAATGCAATCTACGCACATGCAAGATTTCACCAAACACCTTGGCAGAAAACACTAAACTAACACAACAACAACAATAGTCACAATCAAAATTAAGCAATCAACAGTTTGGATATCTACAAATAACATTGAGAATTTATTAGCGCTACACAGAATAACATACAGCTGCGTGTTGTTGTTTTATTGCATTTTTATTAAAATTTTTGAGATTATCGTTGCTGTTGTTCCACAAACTGCTAGCGTCTGCGCTGCTAGTGTTACTGCGCAAGAATGCTCTCTTCTGTTTTATGTAGTTTATTTCAGTAATTTCGCTTAGAACGCGCGCCTATTTAATCAACGCCGCGCGCTGTCACAATCGCTGGGGCGTATGCGTATTGCCATGCGGTCGCCCGGCTGCAGTTGAAAATGGTGCGCGTTGGTGCTTTCACGCGAACACACATCGCACATACGACTCAGAAAACACGCGCGCCAGCACTTTTTCTCTAATTTGCATATACGCGCTGATACTCAGGGCGTACGCGCGTATGAAGGTACGCTAACCTTTTTCACGCCTGTGACCGCGCGTTCAACTCTCCGTCGCGTTTTACGCGTGTTCATCGCTCCTACACAACGAATTGTTAGCAATTTTCGAATAAAATATAATTTGTTTGCTTTCATTATTACTTTCGTAATGAAATTAAGTATTTATTTATGTCTGAGTATGCTTGTGTAGAGCTATTAAAAAAGTAAATGAAGTAAACAAGCTAAAAAAAAAAATATGTGAAATAAATTTCGCTACTCACTCAATATATACAGACATACATAGGTATATATGTAGCCACGCGGCACTTGGCCGTACGCCGGTGGAATGCCTCGTGGAGCGCCAGCATCCCGCAGTCTGCGCGCGCCCACCGAACGACACGCTTACACGGCCGGCGTTTTGTCTGTCAGCCAGCCAGTCGCGTTATAAATGTCGCGAAAAAGCAGCGCGTTCTAGGCAAATTATCATTGCGTCGCGGCACATGGTCACACACGCACACACAGATATACGCGTAGCCGAAAATACGCTCTCACATAGTTAATAAAATCGTAAAAAAAGCCTAAACGCATAGTGAAAGTGACAGCTAAGTGAGTGTGCAAGTAGTGCGCGTCGTCGCGGGCGCTGCGCATATGCGAACACAAATAGCATAGACGAACGAAGTGTGTTTCAGCAAATAATATCTCCTTATGAGCTACTTTTACGACTCGGAGTAAGTTGATGATAAATATAGATATTAAAAAAATAATAATTTTTATAATTAACGAGCTGAGGCTAGAAGGTGCTTGTACGAGTTGCTGCGTTGCACATTTACCGACTTATCTTCTCATAATCTCAGCGTTCGTTGTCGAGTATTTTCTTTAATCATAGAAGAGATTGTGTGCAGTTATTGAATGCATTTTGTGATTTATAAATGTTTCAAGAGTTTAAAAAAAGCGATTAACATTGAAATATTGAAAAGCTATGCATTGTTTCTGTTGTTTTCATGGAACAGTCTCTTCTGAGTGGAAATACTGAAATACTTAACTCTTTTAATCTTAAAATTAACAAGTACAAGTGTGCTACGTGTGTTGGCATCATGGTATCATATTTTATATACCAATATTTGGTCGTGGAGTGGGCCTTGTGCGTTCTACTTTTTTGCTAGAGGTTCGAAGTTCCATAAAAGGCCGTTATCAAAATCATTTAACGATGGGAGTAAAATATATTATACGGTATTGAATGTAGATGTATTGTGTGACGTCACTTTAGCGTTGCTCTAAGCATGCATTTTCCGCGGAGTGGTCACAAGCTCTTTAATAAGTATGTATTATATCAAATAGAGCCGTTTGAGCTTCAAACTAATTTTTTTTTCCATTTTAAAAGCAAATTTAGACACCCAAATTTATAAAAAAATTAACACTTTAATTTTATAATTTAATTTTTTTAAATTAATTTAATTTTAATTAATTTTATTCTTTAATTTATTTTTCTTCACCATTTTATTCTACTCAAATAATTTCTACGTTGCAAAAAAAGTATGCACACAAAACCTTCAAGACCGTCAAAACGCACAATCGATCAATGCAACGTCAAGCTTTTGGAGAAAAAGCAAATGCAAATTTTCAAGTTCAAATTGAAAACCTCTATCATATCCTATCAGATATTATTTTTCCATAAATATTTTGGATTAAGGCCAACATTGCTGTGAGAACTTTTTTTCTTCACACTTAAGAGCGATTTCCGGTTGTCATAAAGAGGAAAACACTTACGGAGAAATCTTCAAACAAAACGAAAAGTATGAAAATATTGAATAACTGTAAATGTTTAGATGCAATTCCAAAATAATATTTGCATATTTTGGCCTCCAGAAATGACCTTGATTTGTAGACATTTCATTTCATTTAGAAAACAATGAAATAGACCAAAAAACATTTTTCAGATTTGAATTTATTATGGAAATGTCAGTTTGAAGTCTACATAAATACATTTGCAATAAATTACTGTGTTAAATTATTTTCTTATTGGCAATGAGATTCACAACTGTCGTTTGAGTAGTATGATATGATGTGCTTTTAATTTTTTTGCTTTTTGGAGGTTTTATCCAGATTTTCATGATTTAAATACAAGGTTTTGAAACTTTATGATTAAACTGAAAGTTCGTGGTACTTATTAAAGTTACTTAAAACCGGAAATTATTTTGTATGAGAATGAATTATCTATTCTACTGGTTTCGTAACTTTTAAGGGTATTAACAAAAAAAAAAAAAAAAAAAAAAAAACTAGATTTTATTTTTCATATAAGAAATATTGGGTAGTCGAAAAAGTCTTTTCGTATTTCTAATCAAATTTTAACTTATTTTAATTTTTTTATATTTATAATAATAAATAAATAAACAAATCTGTATTTTTTTGGTCGATCACTCAAGCTTCGGAAACGACCGAACCATTGTTGTGTTGCACGAACTGTTGGTAGCACTGGAGATATACGGCGTTTACTTTAAAAATATACTCAAAACTGTCGGGTCTTTGAAAGGGAAACTATTTGAATCTTAAGCAACCTTTGTTTTCTCTGTATTATTGGTTACTGGTTTAATTCTTGCATCTTAATACAAATCTTTGAAAAATATCCCACCTCTCTCTTTGCTTCTAAGAAAAACAAACAATAGCAATAATTGTTAGATGGGGTTATGTTGTAGTAATCTAAAGCAATAACAGTTAGATGGGGTTATGTTGTAGTAATCAAATGCGAGTAAGGCATTAAAACCTTAAAAAGCCTTTGCGATACTTCAAAACATATAGTGTATAGAGTTTCCAAAAAGTGATGGCAGGGATTATAGTTTATAAGGCAACTTATGTGTTAAAATGTAGTATAATCATTACCTTCCTATCTAAAAATAATATGTTTTACAGAACTATTTTCAGATGACGAAAAATACATTTCAGTTCATTATGTCTCATAAAACCTTTCCACGAAACATTCAATCTCTAATGATGCTGTATACAAGCTTGATAGATGTTGAGCAGAGATTAGCAATTACTAAAACCTTTCAGAAGATCTATTCCTAGAGAGATTTAAGGAAAAATTATGATTCATAATAAAAATATGTGCTATCTTTGTATATATATTAAAGCATGTACTACATTTGGGCCTCTGAATGAATCCGGTTATTAAGGAAATATTGAATCGCAAGATATGTAATTACTCAAGCATTGAATAAATTCGAGTAGGGATGTGATTGACGTCCATTATTTAAATTAGAACTTACCTTCTATCTGCTATATTTATTGAAACTAGGTTGCGAGATAAAGACTCGCATACATTGTATAAGGGTAGTCGAAAAAGTCTTTTCGTATTTCTAATCAAACTTCAACTTTTTTTTTATATTTATAATGAACAATAATAAGCAACAAAAGTAACATTTTGGTCGATTACGTTTTGTCATTTTTCCGCTAGAGACATTATTCCATCAGTGTAAATCGAAATTTCTAAATTTCTTTCTCCAGAACGGAAGCGAGCGAACCATTGTTGTGCTACACGAACTGATACAGCATCGTTCCTGTAAACTTCAGATATTTCATTAGTGGCTTGCGTGCCATTCTTCCCTTTTTTATACAAAAAATTCAAAATATAGCGAATTTCTTCATTATTTTCACTTATTTTTGAACAGATGTAACTTTTATTCAACTTTCCCCAATTTTGTTTTTGGTTAAACGAAGCTTAAAGTCTTACCTTTACAACATTTTATAGTAGGACACAATGTGATTGGTAGCACTGGAGATATACGACTGCAACGACATCAAAATACGAAAAGAGTTTTTCGACTACCAATATATGTAAGTACCAAAGGTGTTGAAGGATCGTGCTGTTAGTAGCATACATTTTCTTCTTCTTTTTCAATCACTAATATGGTCGTTGCGTAAGTCTTCAGGAACTTATGAAACCATCCTTCGTTTGCATCACGCTTTCATGCAAATCTGCTGGCAGGAAGACAAAGAGTGGAGATAGAGGTGCTGACAATCAGCCAGATATGCAGTTCCGGTGTACAGACTAGTTAATACTTTTTGCGTGAACGCCTGTGGCGGCCTCGTTCCGCTTGCACGTTGCCTTTATGTAATCACAATACAATGCTCACATCGGCAACACCACAGTGATGTTGGCGTTGTCAACGGCAACAACACAGACATTGTCATCGCCTGCCACACGTACATGTGTTGCACATGTAAGCGTGCATTAGTGAAGTAAATCTTGTTGACAACGCTCACACACACGCGCATATGAATATGTGTGCAGAGGAAGGCGTTAGCTGATTATTTGGTAGATACTTGATGATTTAATCGATAATCAATGAAACATGTGCAAGCGTGCGTTTGTTTGTGTGTGTTAGTGCTAGAAATTGAACTCGTGCATGCTTTCAGTCATAATTAAATGAGTATGTTGCATGTGGCTAGGGCCGGGTTCAAGGAAGCACACGTATTGATGCGGATGTGGTAAAGGATGCACGGCGCTGTGTCTGATGCAGCTGCTGCTGTCAGAAATGTCATTGAACATCCGCAATGTAGCAAACAATGGGATTTAAATATGTACATGCTGGTGATATGTAATGATTACAGTTCAGTATGTGCATGTATGTGTGCTTGTGTTTCAACATGTGCTGGTGTGTGTTCGTCGTATGTAGTTTGTGCAAATATAAGTTATGTCATGTGTGTGGAATTAGGCGGAAGGACACCTTTTGTCAGCGAAATTCTGTCCTCAAAATGATTTGCTGAGGACTTTGCTGTCGCCATGCATTTTTTGAAGGCTTTAGACTGTTTTAATTTTAAAATAATATGACAACTTTAAGTTTTGTATTACTCAACTTGAAATATCATTAAAACGGTTATATGTGTTTGCTCGGGTACAGCATTTTTCAACAATTTTTTCTTACATAAAAATATAATATTGTATTAGAATTTTTTATTATTACAAATATACACTGTTAGCAAAGAAATTCAAAAATTTTTATAAAAAAAAAGTTAAAACTCGGCAATTGCGACGTCATTTCCGGTGGCCCCTCGATCATCTAAAGTTAAAAAAAAAAACACGACTTTTAGTTAAAACCTTAAAATTGAAGGAAGGAAAAAAAGCTGAAAATTTGATTTTTGGCACAAATTTTTTTTCAAATAGTTGTAGCCGACAAAAATCCCTCACCCAAGTCTTTAAGAATTGTATCTCAAGAACCTGTGTAAAATTTGTTGAAGATCGGTTGAGAAGTTTTCAAGCATTTTTGCCAACCGGCTTCAAAGAGACAGTTTCGAGAAATTCCTGAATGTTTCAGCTCAAGATGATGTATAAGATGTATTTGGCACGGGTTTTCAGGGGTAGAAAACATCTGTATATTTGTTGACTGGCGACAAATGGTGTTCCTTTGAGTAACTAAATCCGTGTTACAGCAGAGCTCTTACGGTGTGTGGTTCTATATTCTTTGATATTTATCTTTCACGCGGACGGTTTCAAAGATCTTCCGAGTATAATAGAATGAAAATAATTAGACACTTAAAAAGTGTAATTTTTGTTCGTCGTGAGAAGGATTTGCTTCTCAATCTGCTGGCAACATTTATCCAGATTTAGATTATTGATGGAATTTAAACTGCTTGCGAGATATATAGAGTATCTAAATCTACTCAAACGATATATCTGAGTTATCATTTTGTCTGGTTAAGGGAGATTTAAGGAAGTTATGCCTTCAAAAAGTAGTACACTCTTATCTGCAAATTACATACTAAAGACAACGATGTGATTTCCACCACAGTCTGGTCTAACCAGAGCTGATTCCGATTAATAAATAAAAAAAAGGTAATTAATTTGGTAGCATTAACCAAAACCAGTCAGAACGACTTGAAACTCTTGGAACTAAATCCCTGGATTCTTTATTTAAGAATATGATGCTTTAGATTTGGAAAAAGATAATATATGAAATACTTTGAGATATATTTTAAGAATCAGCAACATTTTGGGAAAAATGTTGGGTAAATGTTTGCGTATACTTTTGAGTAAACTTTTGGGTAAACTGAGTAACGTGAGCAGATGGTTCTCAGTGAAATTTAAAAAAATGTTGTGAATGTTATAAAAACACTAGTTAAGCAACTGAAAATATGAACTTCCAGAAATCTCATACACGATTCGACAATCAATAAATACTCGAAGGGACATGACAAAATTGAATGTCTCCGATAAAGAGCAATATACCGTAAAATCGACGCTAAGAATATGCTAAGCAGAAAATAAACAAAAACAAAAACCATACACAACTCTTAAAACAATAAACAATTTAAGCATTTGTAAACAGTTTTCTATATCCAAAATAACAAAGTAAAAAAACGTGTGCTCAAATTAAATTTTCTTATTTCTTTCTCTTCACCCAACGCTGCACCATGTACGTATCTGCCGCTGTGCTCACCCTAATGTTTATTTGGATGTACTATTGTTGTTTATTTCTGCCCCAATTTCTTGTGAACTACCAATTGTTCATGCTTGTTCGTTGGCTATTTGATTTTATCTTTCGCTGTTGTTGTTTGTACTCTTTTCGTTTTCGTTTTTGTTTTGTTTTCCCCATTTCTTTTCAATATTCTTTTCTTCTTTCGGTTGCTGTTGGTTTCTTTCCATTTTGTTTTTATTCGTACACTTTGTGGGGGAACCTAACGCAACAATATGCTCCGAGAACGAAGACGCCTCGCTCATTACAAGCTCAGCAGCAGGTAACTTATGAACATATATTTACATACATACATATATATATATTTATCTATATCTTTTAGATTTACAGCTTTATATTTTTATATATCTCTTTGTATACATTTTTGCAGTGTAAATATTTATTTAAGATTTACATTAATGCCGTTGCCGTTTGATAAAACCCGAAATTTTAGATGCGCCAACACACATAACAGGCCACGTTTACGAAAGGCGGTGCAAACACCTGCCCACATCGTCCATTTATTTGCTTTTAAATTTTCAGCTTTATTTAGTGCGATGAATATTGGTTTCGTGTGAATTATATCGTAAAATTGTAATACTTATTTTGTATTTTATTGGTTCCTTAAATATCGACATATGACTTTTTGTTTAAAAACGGCGCCTAAAAGCAATTTCGGGTGATTAAAGAACCCCATAAATGCGGTTTGGCGATAGTGTGTCTAAACATGGGCATATTTTTGATCGATTTTTTCTAATTTGTTCTTTTATTATTGGTTTTGTCTTTAATAGATGACAGTAGAATTTATTGTCGAGTATTTTTTTGGAACTTTTAAGCCTCTATTTTCCAAATTGCTTAAAAGATTGCATTTTGTTTTGAAAAATCTGAAAAAATAGTTGTTAAAAGTTATGAAGCTCCACAAAAGTATTCGTCCAAAAAATATGGTTCTACATTGTGCCTTGAGCCGTTTTCAGCGGCCATATTTGTGGTCAATGATTCGGTTCTTTAAGCAACGCTTCTCCTTGAAGAAGTAACAAAAAAATAAGATGTAAATTTTAGAGTCCCTTATAACATATATTTTTTGGCAAATGTTGAAAATATTAGTAAAATTATGACATATCTTTATATATATAAAAAGTACGTGTCACGTTGTTTGTCCGCGATGGACTCCTAAGCTACTGAACTGATTTTAGTAAAATTTAGCACACTGTGTTCGCTTTGATCCTACTTAGAAGATAGGGTAGTAAAAACAATTCATAAATAAAAATACAGTGAAAGCTCTGTTAAATGTACGCTCTTTTAACCGGACGTTTCTTTTAGTGGACAGGCTGGAAACCAGACATTAACAAAGCAGCTTTAAATTCGTTATTATTTCCAAGGATATTTATTTGTATGAACATATTCAAAATTATACATCATGTACATTCCCTTGGATTTTTGTACTGACAAACACGTTTTCGCCTTTATTCGTAAATAATAATAGTTTAAAATCTATACCACTACAACGCGTGGCCGAAATTTTTAATTTCTCAGTACTGCCTGAAACTGGGAGCTTAAAAGTTGGCTTGTTTGCCTAAATTAACCATCATTAATTTTTAGATAATAATCTCGAGAAGAAAATCATACCTAACATGCATTTGTTTAGTTTAGAAATAAGAGAGCAAAATTGAAATATCAACACACTGTTAAGTAATTTTTAAATTTGTTAGATTGTGTTGTTGCTTACACTTAAAAAGTTCAGGAATGAGCTTTATGAATTTACTTCTGAAATGAGAAAGCGCTCAAAGAAATATGACAGCAAAGTTCAAAAATCAATACACTGTTAAATAGTTCTTAAACTTGATAATTTATATTGTTGCTTAGGTTACAGAATAAGCTTTCAAAAGCTTGAAACATTTATGTTTGAAATTAAAAATTTTGCCCACAGTGTCGTGCTTAAAAAGCTCGCTAACAAGATCGCAACACATCTCCGGTTTTGTATATGATGAAAAGCCTGCAAATAAAGCTTTTAAAGCTCTGTAGCATATTAAGTTGGCAGTAAAAAATAATTTTAGGTCAATAAAGCGTTGCAAACTTTTTTCAAATAGCATCCAAAAAAATGTTTAGGCTAAGTTCAACCAAAACGCCTAAAAGCGCGCAATGATTATTGAACGACATCATAATATATCAACGCTTTAGAGACTCAATCACGTATATGCTTAGTGTTTATACTTACATACACATATATATGTATATGAAATAAGCAGATGCAAATTTACACGAAAATAAAATAAAAACAATCGCTTTCCATTAACAAATGACAGACAACTTTTAGCAGATTTATTTTCATTTTGACGAGCGCGTCCCGTTTTAATGCCATAATTCAAGCGTAAATAGCACATAATCTCCAATTGGACATTTTTACAAGTTCTCATTAATGTTTTAAATCCAATAGAAAGTGGCCAAAATAAATAAAAGTGGGTATAAAGGATTTCCAAAGAATATTACAAATAAACACGTGTTTAAAATCAAATAAATAAATGTGTTTAATACCGTTAACTGCAATTTTGTGCTTGTATGTTTTTATAAAAATCCATATTATAAATTATATACTCACATATATAATTTTCATTTCCGCTGTATTTTGTTGGTATTTACAGCAATCAGCTAGCATTGCTGTCAAATTTGTGTCAAGCAAGTGATAATTATTAAAGAAAAAAGGGTTTGAGCTGTATTTTAAGGCCTTAATTGAAATATGTATTTGTGTATGTGAAGCAAATTTCACATGATTTTTTGGCACGTGGCACGAAGGCTGCAACAATTGTGAAAATTATGCCACAATAAGCACAATCTAAACATTGCAGTTGTGGTTTGGTGTACAAGCACCGTTACAGTTTTCGTAAAAAGGCCATGAACAGCAAGTGGCGCAGAGCTTTCATTACAGAATACATATACATACATGTCTATGTGTGTATATATGTGTATATGTATGCCACTTTAATTATTGCAGTTTGCAGTTATTTGGCAATTTTTGAGCATTAGAACAATCCGAGCTGGTTATTATTTTAATTAGAAGCACTTGTGAGACTAAAATATAAAAAAAAAAAATTAGTCACAATGACTTTAAGGTAAAATACACATACTGGTGTTCATTGTTATTGTGGTTTTTTAAATGAAATTGAAAGTCGTTTCTAACAGTGAAGCTATAATTGCTCATGGAGGTTTTTAAATAGTGCTAATTTAACCAACGATTACATTCAAATTCTTACGGTAGAGGAAGCAGTTACATCAGGTGATATTATCTGAGCTGCAACCATCTTCTATCCTTTGCAACATGACTTACTTAGTCAAGGTGAAGAAACGATTATGACTAAGCGACTAGCAAATTTGACCGCCATTACCAAAAGAGGACTCAAAGTCGGTCATCTCATCATCAGACAGTGTTTGAAACATAAATATATATAGATCGGCAGAAGAGTTGAATATATTCTATGATACCTGGACGTGTAAGAGTTCGAATCCATGGCTTGTATCGTAAACAGAGAGATTAAATATTTGCCACCTTTACGTTAGAGCTAAGCCCGTACTGAATGAAATATCTCAGCCGATCAGTGTTGAAACTAATCCCAATCAGACGGTCGTCAACTCAACGACGATTTGCATGGTTGTATCTCTTTCCGATGACATCATCCATTTTTGGTTGAATTTGGCTCTATACGCTATAAGATTGTTTTGGTTGAAGAGTCGACAGACTATTTGAAGTGACGTAGTTTTCATCGAAAAACCTTCTCAGATCAGGCCTGTTTCTGGCTTAATAGCTTCGTCAATTAAAAAATTGTCACTATTGGGATGTGTGAAATATTCGCGTGGTTGGGGGAAAGCATTTGTATTCTCAAAAATTGACCGTTTGCTGCGACTTGTGGTGTGGCGACATCATCAGATCTTATTTCATCGGAAATGAGTCAGGAAATGCAGCTATCCTTAATATAGCGCATTAAAGCATGATTTTGACTGACCCTTTACCTCGGAGTTTGATGATATCGAAGCGTATGATCTCTATTTCTAGTAAGACGGTGCGCCGTTTTATGTTTCCAGTCTAAACATGGACAAATTGCGTGCAAAATTTTGTATTCGTTAATATCGAGAAATGACCCAGTCAAATGGACGCTAGGCTCGTACTATATAACACCTCTATACTATTCTTAATTAACATTGAAAAATACCAAGTGCTCCGTCACGATCGGAAAGTACCTCTCCTAGTCGTTTGATATCAAACGAGGTTTCAGACAAGGCGACTCCTTATCGTGCGACTTTTTCAATCTACAGTTGGAGAAAATAATTCGAGTTGTAGAGCTGAATAGTGAAGGTACAATTAGTATACTATAAGTTTTTTAAGTCTTTCTTTAGACACATTTTATATTTTTAAACGGAAATCAAGTTGCGTCGAATTCATCGTAGAAATGAAGTGACACAAATACAAATACATATATGCAAAACGCACTATATATCGTATTTGTTTATCTAGTTTGGTATGTACAAAAATAAATAATAATTAAATTATAATGCAGCTTTAAACTACTAGATCCATGAGTTTATGTAATATAAGAACTCACATATTTACTATAATTAGTAGCATTAACTCTTACTTTGTGTTTGCGGTGTTGTACACTGCTATCTATAACCATATAAACCTACATACAAATTACAACTAAAGTGAATATAATTTGATGCAAAACTCCACTTGACTCTCTTTACTAGTGTATTAATGTAGACCCTTTATTCAGTACATTGATTTTCATAACACTTAGCAGTGAGTATTTCAGTGGAAATATCGTTTTTGAGGATAATTGAATTTTAATGCGATTACAAAAATTTTATTTGTTGCTGTTGTAAAAATAAAAATAGCAAAAATTGCTAAAAAAATGCAAATTGTATTGTTAAGCATAGTTTTCAAGTGCGTAAGTTTTTTGCATTTTTAATGGGGTTGCGCTCTGGCGGGCGGGTTATTCACTTTAATTATGAAGCGATTTAAATGTGTGGATACTTTTTTATTTATATTCATTATGACTTTGACGCAGAATCCAAATGGAACTTTTTATAATTTGTGGCATTTGTGAAGCAAACTGTAATTAAAAAAAAAAAATATATATAATTTATATAACTAAATTGACTTTAAGTGGTTTTTTCTTATAAATTTAATACCGTTATAATATCACTTTACTGTAAAGCAAATTTATTTGTAGCTAGGTAAGGTAACAACAAACACGCGCGGCGTTCAAAATACAGAAAGTTTCAAAAATGCTCTCATCTTTTGAGGTACCAAACTCTAGACTTTAACACCCAGTATTCATATATATGTATGTGTATTTGTTGTAATATGCATAAAGCGAAAAATTGTCTCTAATGATGCTTTAGCTCTTTTGAACAGTAGTTATAGACTCCCCTTCTTCTTTATTGGCGTAGACACCCCTTATGCGGAGTGCTCCTGATTTTCGCAATTTGGCGCCAATTCGAGTTATCAAGTGCACAATGTCCTTCTCCCTCTGATCTCTCCAACGGATTGGAAGTCTTTCTCCACCGGCGTGTACTGAATCGAAAACCATCGAAGCTGGAATGATCTATTCCGAACAACATGACCTTGTCAGCGTAGGTGCTATCTCTGAATTTTGTCAGCGTCGCCGTATATGCGCAAAGGAGCATAAATTTTCCGCGAAAGAACTTTACTTTTCAATCGTTAGATTTCAAGGTTGATATTTTTCGTGGAGTTGATGCTGGTTCCAAGGTAGGCAAATTTATCTACGATTTCAAAGTTATGAATCTCAACAGTGACAGAAGATATTTGTCCTTGTCCTTGTTCACAACTAGACCAATACGCTTCCTATCTACTCTAGAAAAACCAGCACTAACGGCACGGTCGTTGAGGTCGCTTGTTATCGAACGGCTTGGAGAGGTTCTTCCCGATCGTAACGGAGCTTTTGGCGTTGTTGAACGCCAGCTTACTGTGCTGTATTAGCTATGCAGGGTTACCGCGTTCTCACATATCGTCCCGTGCTGTCGAAGGCGTCTTTAAGAACGAAGAAGAGTTGATGCATGCCGACCTTTCTTACACGGGTTCCAGGGCTGAAACTATACTGATAAAATCCAATCAGTCTGTTAACGGTGGGCTTCAGTCCACACTACCCTCGGTAATAGGTGCAGATTGTGGGGTTATTTGTGGATTGGGCAGAGCACACCTTGGTTCCAATTAACGGGCATGTTTTCAACCGACCATATCTTCCAAAGAAGCTGATGTATGCAGCTTGTCAGTTCTTCGCCACCGTATTTGGATAGCTCGGCCGGTAATCCCTCGGATGCTGTCGCTATGTTGTTCTTTATACGGGTAATTGCTATTTGAACCTTTCTTTTTCATAGTGAGTGGCTTCTACATGGCGTGTTCAAACCCAGCGCACAGTGTGTAATAAATGTAATATTTTATACACATTTATGTAATGTTTTGTTTCAAGACCGACGCCAGCTCGAAACCGCACCTCTGGTGAACAGACGGTTCAATTAGACTTCAGCGAACCCTTAAACCGAATATGGCGGTGTTGCTCTGCAGAAGCTTCGTCGTTTCTAGCGATGACTCCAGGCTCCACACGGTTTGGCTACCGCCTCTTACACAAGTCGCGGCGAGGACGCATAAGTATGAATTTAGGAATATGACTGTAATTGCTAGCAGGACATCTTAAAATCTTACAAAATTTAGTCAGATTTCTTAAAAGTCTTTTTTACTATTCAATAATATGAAATATTTGATATTAATTCTATGCATATAACCTCCCGCGCCTTGCAATTTTTATCCAAATTGAATCATGTTCCTGATGTTGGGTATGAGCTTTCAAAGAACTACTTGTGCACTGGTATAAATCTAATGTTAAAAGTTTCGTTTTCTATAAAATCATAATATTTTATTTAACTAGTTTTTAAAACTAAAGTTCCACACAAAGCGCCACTTTCATTTAAATGCCAAATTCATAGAATTTGGTAAGCTTGTGACTGTTTTTTGCACTGACTAGTTTAGTTTCTATATGTTTATAATAATAATTTGTTTTAGCTAATAGTATTTAATTCTGAACATTGTTTTAATAAGCGAAACATTCTTTGTTTGTATATTTTACATTTTTTATTCTTTGAAACTAAAAACTTTTGTTAAAATAATAGTACAGCTGAGATAGATCGAACCTGATTTAGAAGTACACAGAGTTAAGAGCAACAAGTTTGAAAATCAGTTGATGGTACTTTAAATGTATGAAGGGTTCAATGCAGCCGTCATACATATATATTGTTAAATATTTAGAGGGCTAAGCGTTTCAAGTCAAGAACGACGAATAGTATGCTAGAGAAAATATTGAAAATGTCATGGCACAGACACAGTTACCGTTATTGCAATTACTAGTAGTATTTCTGGAAGTGAGAGTCTAAGGTGGGGTCAATTGTTCCATTAATGAAAGGTAAATTTAGTTATATAAGATTTTTCAGATTCAAAAATTCAAAAATTCAAAAAGTTAAAGATTTTGTGAAACTAATTAGCTAATTAAATTACTTTTGCCACAATATAACTCACTTGTAGTCGAGTCGGTTACAGCTAGAAAACAGAACAAAACAGCAACTAGGAAACAGATAAGTGCCATCTGGCTTTATAAATATTTCGTTCATATTAATTTGCCACCTAGTGCGATCAAAACCAAAAAAAAAAAAAAAAAAAAAAAAAAAAAAAAAAAAAAAAAAAAAAAAAAAAAAAAAAAAAAAAAAAAAGAGAATATGAAATAATTCAAATGTAATGACATATGTTTATGTAAGATGCACGATTTATGGACGCCAATTTTTTCAAGAAAAGAATGAAATTAGGCGGCGGATTTATAAATATTTCGCGGGGTGTATAATACTAACAATATTTCTGCTCTCAAACCTACGCTCCATACTACTGTTAATAGTGCTTTGAGAGACATTGTTGAGAATTTTTGTTGATGTTATTGATTTTGTTATTTTAGTGAGTGTTCGTTTCGCACTTACTTGCAAGTGAAAGCGAAAAAAGTAACTGTGCTCGTTACTAAGAAAATTAACTTGGTATCATGCGCTGCTGTTGGAAACCAGCTTCTAAGCAAAATATGTCCTATAGTTTAATTACAGTTATATATTTAATTTCTACACTAAATTTTGTTCTTCATTATGTTAATAAAGACACAATTTAAGGAGTAATGAGTTTAGCGACTTTTCGCTCATTTGAAATGCGCTCAAATAAAACTAACTCAAAACGAAAAAGAGCAGCCGCGGCAAATGCCAATGATTTGTTGCTTTATTGAGCGTTATTAAAATATTTTCATTAGCACAAACAAATAAATACATAATGAGCGCTTACCATATATTTCGTCTACAAAACGCTTCCGTCCACGCTCTACGCAACACATACGCGCGTTTACCATATATATTTCAGATCGATTTGAGCTAATGAATTTTTTTTAGCCTTTAATTTTATTTTATTTTTCGATCTGCCATCAGTTATTCTATACAATAATAGAAACAACAAACGAACGCGCGACCACTCACCGCCGCTATTCAGCGAAATCGTGTCCAATGGCAAAGCGATCGTCGAAACCACATCGAAATGCTTAATAATTTACGGTTGTGGCTACCCTGTTGGTAATGACGACGACGTCAGCCGCGTACACCGCTGTCAGGCGCATTGGCCAAAAAGTGATCCCGCACAAATGTCAGTTTTACGATACTGTCAGTTGGCGGCAGCACGGCATTTGTGGCGCGTATGTGTTTGTTAATAACGGCATTTGGACGCGCCTGCTCGGATATTGATTTCAGTTGTCATGATAACCAGATCGATAAATTGTTAATTCGTATGCGGACGTGGAGGCAAGGACGCGGTAATTATAGTAGCGCTGTGTTGCATTGAAATTCGATGCAAGTGTGTGCGGCAAATGTGACAGAATCTATACAAAACGTTGGCAAATATTTATGAATTTGCGTAGAAAATTGTGAAGCTCAACGAGTTTATGCCATATTTTTAACGGTGTAAAGTGTGAGCAATAAAAAATAAAAATGTTGAATATACTCGCTGGCGTGCTCATTGATTGTCTGATTTACTGAATTCAGCAAATTGAATTCAATTTCACTTGTAAAAGGTGTTAAACGAAAAAAATATTGATTTTCTGTGCAACGAGCAAGTTTAATGAAAAGTTCGAAAAATCGCCAACAGCAATATGGAAATTCCAGTCGGAAAGGTGGCAGCAGCAAACGTGAAAAGGGTTCAAAGTATGAGCGTATTTGTGTGTTTACTTATATATATTTATATATTATATAACTGTATTTATGTGCATATGTATGCAAGTAACTAAAATGAATTTCCAAGCTTACATGAATTGTGACGCGCAAAAATCAGATTAAATATCAACTACAATTGCAATTCATTCGAAACAAAAATAAATGAAAAATAATTCATATGCACACTAATGCTATTTGGATAGCATTATTGTTATTTAAATAGTTTTATAACTTTTGGTAACAACAAATCCGCTTATTAAATCGTATATAACTGCAGTTGTGCAATATGTCGGCCATCACACACATATATACACAAAAATATACAAACACAACTGATTTGATGTATACATACATACATATGCATATATAAAGATATGTATGTATTTAAGGCTTTCGTGGATTGCCGTCCACTTTAGAAAACAGTTCTTTTTATTTGATTTGCTCTTGAACTCGGTCGAAGTGATTTATTTCGGCTTCTTGTGCTTTCAATGAAATGAAACAATTTTAAGTGGTTGTTGCTGGCTTGTTTCACATGGTCATTAGCATATAAAAATATGCTCATAATCTTCATACATACAGACGCTGACACGCATGCAGTCATAAAATATGCGGCACTCATCAAGTAATCAATAAGATTTCTCAAAAAGCTGCCTAGCAAGAAACACGCTTTAGGGAAGTTAACCATTTTTTTTAAATTAAAATCATCGGTTTTATCATTAGAGACCTCTAAATGTTGATATAATTAAATGTATTTAAAACTTTAAATGATGAATTACAAACACTGGAATTTCGTCCAGAAGTATAGAACCAGTGCATGGAAAGCATAAAGATCATATAAATTGTCTTTTGAAATAACTGCTCAAAATATACAGGCAAAATTTTATCAATAGAGTTTATATTAATAGCAAACAAATAGGCTTAGATTAAATGTGAAATCATTTGATTATTCCTTTAAATGCATTGCAACTTCGGGAGAGATGGTTCAACATTTTTGATTTTATGTGTGAGCCGTCTATGATGTATTTTTTTGTAAACCTTATAACTCAATTTTAATAGTAGTCACAAAAAAAGAGCTCCATCATTCCAAAAAAAAGCCAAACTGTTTAAAAAATCTCTAATTTGCAGAACATTTTCAATAAAAATTCTCTAAGTTTGCACCAATGAATAATACCAGACACTCTGCGGAGATTTATTCGCCTCTTTGGAATGAAAAAATTCTATCATAATTTCTAAGTCAGCTTAAAATTGTTTTTTGGCAGGGATTCCACAATTTTTTTTAATGGAAATAGGTATGGTCTGTCACAAAATGATGTAAGGACAATAGGGTTTTCTAAAACTAACTAACTAGCCTTTAACTTCACACTTTACCTACTTTTCTTCTTATTCGAAAGGATTCGAAGAGTTGCTGGAAAGATATTAGCCGTATTCCAACAGACAACTACGGCTTTTTAAAAGATCAATAGAAAAGGTTTTAAATGGCGCTTGTATAAATTTGACAGTTAGTTTGTGAACTATACCATTTTGAGTGAAGCTACTTTTGTTATTGTCAAAAAAATGGAAAAAAGAAATATCGCGTTTTGATAAAATATTACTTTTTGTAGGGAAAATATACAGTTGCAGCAAACACTTGGCTTGATGACGACTTTTTCGGAAACAGTTCGTAAGTTTAGACGTGGTAAAATGACCACCGAAGATGGAAAATGTAGAGAACGTCGAGGTTGTTACTGACGAAAACATCTAAAAAGTACAGAAAACAATTTTGTATGACTGTAAAGTGAAGTGGTTTGCGATAGCATGCACTCCAAAGATATCAACTGAACGTATACACGAATATTTCAGTAAAAAAAAAAATTGTGTGCAAAGTGGGTGCCGTGCGAGCTCACTTTTGTCCAAAAATGGTTTAGTTATTCGGAGCATTGTATGGAGATGTAAACTAAAATTTTGGCACCGATATGAGACATTGGTTGAAACATGGCTCAATAATTTCACTACGAAGTCCAATCGGCAGCCATCCGAGTTGACTACACGAACACGACGTACCCGCTCCAAAGCATGGAAAAACGCAACAATCGGCCAACAAGGTTATGGCAACTGTATTTCGGCATGCACATGAACTAATTTTTGTTGACTACCTTGAAGAAGGAGGGACCACCAACAGCAACAATTATATATTGAATCGTTTGAAGGATTAAATCGCAGAAAAACATCCGACTTTGAACAAAACAAAAGTGATTTTTCACCCAGACAGTGCATCATCACTCAGATCAAGAAAACGAGAACAAAATTCCGTGAATTTGACTTCGAATTGCTTTTGCATCCATCCATCGTGTTTTCAAGAACTGGGCACCATTGATTTTTTCCTGTTGTCAGGGCTCAAAAGAATGCTATGGTAAGAAAACTTCATCAAGATCGCCGAAACTGTGGTCAATTTTGAAGCAAAGGGCAAATCGCGTTACAAAAATAGTGTCGAAAAGTTGGAGGGTCGCTATAATCAGTCTATATTCTTGCAGGAAACAATATTGCATAAAAAAAGAATTAAAAAAAAAATTAGCCTACGAGTTTTCAATTGACCCGTCATTTCGATAATGAGCATGAATTCTGTGCCCAAATATGCGAGTCTAGACTTTGTGATAGATCTACAAAGTCTCTGGGCTGAAGAAACTCAAAAGTATTACACTATTTCATAGTTGAAGGACCATAATATACATATAAGAACCTTTCCGATTTGAAAATTAATTTAATGTACTTAACTTAGTTTAATCGATAAATTCGTGTCATAATCGGACTGACATAATAATTATGCCAATGAATTCGAGTGAAAAGCCACCTGAGTCAATGCAATTGAACATTTTATTTCGTTGTGAATTGCGATTGTAACTAGGTCACGAAAAGTATAAGGATGTACCAGTAATCACTGAACTACGGCGTCTAAAGCGATATGCATGAAAACTTGTATGAAATATTTGCAGTCATAAATGTAAATTAAATTATTAAATAAAATTGAAATTAAATACAAATAAAATTGAAATCCTTTCTGCTGGCCCAAAATTGTAAGCAAGCAGATATTCCACTTCAAAATTAGTAGTAAAAATTTTAATTCCAACACGCAATTAATTAAATTTAGAATTAGATGTAATTAATTAAAAAGGCATGTGCATATTGGATTTGTTCATGGTAAATATGAAATTAATTAATATTAGTAATGTTATTGTGAGAAAAAGCAAAATACTATTATCTGAATGCTTGGAATGCCCAGCAAGCGTAAATACATACATACTATACATACAATTTCGCCAGGTAATAAGTGGAAAATTGTTTATTTTGAAATCAGTGAAAATTAATTCGAACTAGCGTGATAAAAGTTGATTACACAACTTCCAGCAGGGTATATTTGCGCCAACATTCAACCACACATATATTCATACACATTTACATACATACAGCCGCATACTTTAGATATGAATATTTGGTATAAAGTAATAGCTTAATATTTGTGTGTATATTTTTTCAAGGGCTTTATAAATAGCCACAAATGAAACAAATTATAGCGGCCGTTCGAAATCGTGTTGAGTTGGAAATTAAAATAAAATTTATTTCATCAATTTGTTTGTTTGCTTTATTATGCGATTTGCTTTTATTTTTCGCTACGTAGCATTCATCGTATTCGGATACACACGTGTGCTTACATAGAAATGCTAATAAATATCTTTAATTTACTTTAAAATCGTCGCACTTTTTCAAAAACTTGTATTCTTTTGGGCATTATGAAATCTACAGCTGTTGTGCTAAATGTTTTAATCTTATAATGCTCGCCAATTTGTCTATTAATCCCAGTCGATTTAATCAGCTTTGGAGGAAATTTAAATTGCCTATCTCAATTTTATTTGCGTAGCAGTCACAGAAGTAAAAATATTGTTAAGAGTAAATATTTTGAAAAATAAAGTATATTTTTCATGTTCCTCTGGGTAACGTTGAGAGTTTGAAATCAAAGTGAATATTTTTATCTCCTTGAAATAAAAACTTGTGGTCCACTCATTTACGCCCTGATATTTTTCCAACGTCAACCATTCCGAAAAATTATGCTGAAAAAAAGCTCGATACTATTATTTTCTTACTCATAGGCGATGAATAAGATCGTTTGAAGTTTTTCCTTTAATATCCGAAAAATTATGAAACGAGGTCTCGCGATCTATTCATTACGTATTTTCACAAAATTAGCAGCCTTACTTGCATATTTATTTTACAGTATATACTGCTTACAATTCATGTTTTAGGCATTGAAACAATAATACAAATATAATTATGAGATTGTTTGAATACAGGAATAAATTTTAAATAAAAACTGGCCAATTTTTCTATGGTTTCGCAGGTAGTCTTTTAGGGAACAAAAAAAAAAAAAGCAATGTTAATAATCGAAAATAGCTTTATTGTTTTTCAAAATATTATCCATTAAGATCAATACAATTTTGCATGGGTTTGAACCAATTGTCATCGCACGTTGGGAGTTTTGATTGAACTATCTTCAAAATATGCGTTCTTAAGTCATTAACCGCCTTTTAAGAGTCTAAAAACGTTGATATCTTTCTTTATTTTTCATACGACAATAGAAAGAAGTCATTTGGAGTCCCGACTGTATGGTGGGCGACTCGTCAAATCGATGTTTTGAGTGCTCAAAATTGCAGTTGTTTCATTCGGTGTGTGAAAGCCCGCATTGTCATGGTGAAGAGTGCGTTTTGACTGCTATTTACTTTTGAGCTTTACGTATGAATCCATGATTCATGACCTTTCACGTTGTCGTATACGTGATTCGAAGAAAAGTTCTCGTATTCTTTTCACATTTCTCTCGACTTATGGGCATTTTCTTCAATCAAACGTTCATGGAATTTTGTTTCTATGGTGTTCCCATTAATGGCGGAAGATTTGGTAATATCAGTTTGCGAAGGAACAACTGACTTTGGACGATCTTTACGAAATTCGTTTTCGTGTGATCTATGATTGAATTGGTCATAATACTGATAATCATTGGACCTTGATTGCGCTTTGTCGCAAAAAATTTTATAAAGTTCATCCCTGCGCTGTTGCTGAGTGATTCCACGACAGTTTTAAAAAAATATTCTCGCGAAAAATTTTGCAGTTTATTTTCATTTCCGAGATGAATATTTTAAGTTACTGTATTTTAAGATACTGTCGCTCAGTTTTTGAAATATCGATCAGAAATTTTGCTTCCGTCAATGGTGGAATCTCCATTACCGAGATCACTACAGCGAATAGCTGTCATAGACACTGAAGGTTGAAATCAGGTTCTCGAAGGCATCTCGAGGTTAACATTCTTTCTTGTTTTGACATAAGATTTGTAAACTTGTAAGTTTTTTTTCTCCAGTTTGTATTCTTTGTAGTTTCGAATAACATTTTCATAGCATATATTCCTATACCCATTGGTGAACACCCTGTATTTGCCAAATAGTGATTGTTGTGTCTATTTTTTATGCGTATCGTATAAATTATGCCTTTAAGCCATTTTGTGTAGTGGCAGTAGGCAATTAATTGAGTTGGACGCAAAGGCATACATTAGGTGCTTTTACGATTGCACATTAGCACCCCTCGTCCACCGAAGCCAACATTTGTATACATACAAATGGATGTACCAGCTAACTGGGTACACACGTCGGCGCCGCTCCAAAGTAAAGTGCCAATCAATTGTGTCCGACGCACATTAGTTGGCCATTCGGCGCTTCGTTCGTCGCCATTTGATATACGCGGCGAGCAGATTTTTCCCCAATTTTCAACAGCGCACACCTTTGGCAGCGCAGCATTTTCCTCTGCTATTTTATTTATACATCACATATTTTGTTGGTATTTATTTATTTTTCTTTGTTGTTGGTTGTTTTCGTTTTTTAATTCGTATTTTTTGCCAAACGTAGGTAGCAGCTCCCTAGAACCAAACGCTAAAGCGTTGGCAAATTAAATGTTGATGATAATTATTGGCAGCAACAACAATAATAACATTAACATTAACAATAACATTAATAACAGCAACAACATCAACAATGGTAAACATAAGGCAAAAGTAGCGGAAGACAGCAATAAAAATTGGCGATACAACAATAACAAACACATTGGCACAACAAAAATTAAGCAGAAAAAAATCAACTAATCTTCAATATCGGACTATGTGGCTTATTTAGTCTACTTACAGAATCCGCTGGAGCACGGTTGATTTCGGTTTTTAGCTTCTTTTAAACGCCAAAGTGCTTAACGCTGGAAAATAGAAGGATTAATTTGTCATAAAGAGAATCAATTCATTACAAACAAACACGTTTTTTTGATTAAAGAAACACTTGTAAAAAGTAACTGAAAAAGTGGAGCAAGTTTGTGCGCGGAGATGATGGTGATCCGGAATAGTCAATGGGACTATTTTAAAAATAAAAGGCAAACAACACTACAATATAGTTAAGAAAAATAAAGTGACACCTCAATTGTTGTTATAAAATATTTGAAGTGCTGAAATTAATTACTTGAGAGAAATTTCATAAAAAAAAAAAGAAAAAACAAAAAAAAAAAAAAAAAAAAAAAAAA
>NW_017534475.1:849578-882419 GCF_001853355.1 Bactrocera latifrons
AAAAAAAAAAAAAAAAACAAGAGATTGTAACTTAATTAGTAACACTATTGTGTTGGAGCAAGTAACAACAAGAAATAAATACAACAACAATGTTTATGAATAACAAAATTGCCATTTTTATAACCTAACGTGATAATAAAGTGTTCATATCGTTGGTAATATAATGTTATTAAGCAGCTCCGATCCTTTGCAGGACTTAATCAAGTATGACTGAATTTCAGTATTCTATTTAGATACTGTTCAACAGGCATGAACAGGGCGAGGTTTCAGTTGTATGGATGTAAACAGATTCTTCTTTAACACATTTGTGATATTAATTTTTTTTGTAATTGGTGAAATTTTGTGGTGCCATCTATCGGGTTGCTAATATTCACTTAAGAGCACTAATTGTAGTAGACGTTTGCAATTTATTCGTTGCGCTGCTGAAATCAGTTAACTCATACCAAGTATAGTTTTTATGTCTGACTGAAATTGAATTGAAGAAGTCACACGATAGGGTGTCGCTTTGTCTGAAACCTCCTTTGGTATCGAACGGCTCGGAGAAGTCCTTCCCGTTCCTGACGCAGCTTTTGTTATTGCTCAACGTCACTTTGTACAGGCGTATTAGTATTGTAGAGATACCAAATTTAGACATCACTGTAGAAAAGTAGCTGCTATTCATGCTGTCAAAAGCAGCTTTGTAGTCGCCAAAGAGGTGGTATGTGCCGATTCTCTTCTCGCGGGTCTTTTTCAAGATTTGACGCTTGTTGAATGTCTGGTCAGTTATTGATTTTCTAGGTCTAAAGCCACACTGATATTGTCCATTCAGTTTGTTAACGGTGCACTTTAATATTTAACACAGTACCCTTGATAGAACCTTAGACGCGATGTTGAGGTTGCTTATCCCATGCTAGTTGGCTCAGATTGTGGGGTCTCCCTTTTTGTGGATTGGGCAGAGCACACTTAAGTTCCAATCGCCGGGTATGCTCTAGTTCGACCATATCAGTTCTTCGCCGCTGTATTTGAATAGCTCGGTCGGCAATCCATCGGCCGCCATCACTTTGTTGTTCTTCAGACGAGAAATTGCTATTTGTACTTTTTCATGGTTGGTCAATGGAAGGGTTGCTCCATCGTCATCGATTAATGAATTGGGTTCACCATCTGCAGGTCTTCACTGCCATTCAGAGGGCTAGAGTAGTTTTCCCTCTATAATTTTACCATGCTCTGGGCATCAGTCACTAGATCACTACTGGGGGTTCTAAAAGAGTGTGTATTCCGGTCTTGAAACCTTCTTTTAGTCGCCACATATTTTCGTAAAATTTTTCAGCATTACCCCTGTCGGCCAGTTTGTCAAGCGCTTCGTATTCACGCTTTTCGCCCTCTCTCTTTTTTGTCTGCAAATGCAGCTCTCTTCTTCGATCCGAACACAGCACAAGGTAGCTTGTTGAATAAAGAAGAAGTTTTGTCATGCTTTTTCCGATTTCCGGAGTCTACAATATATTATCGGAAGTAAATATACATATATATTACTATCAACTAATCAATTAAATGGACACATTTCTGCTTCTACCTTTCAGCATTCTTTTAAGAATCATAAACTCCATATGAGCTACAAAAATATCGAAAATACTTATCAGAAACACGAATAGTAATATAAAGAAAATTTAAAAGGAAAATAGCAAGCGTTTACATCAATTATTCCCAATCATTCCTCTGTTAGACGGTACAAGTTCGTCGCCTCATTTCCTACATACGCCATATACATGTATGCATATATGTACGCGAGTATATAAATACTCTAAAAAATTGTCATAACAATTAAGCGAGACAAATGCAATGGAAAAACTTTAATTAATTTATAATAGTGGTTTCATTATGTCCTTTAGAAAACAGTTATTTATCGAAAGCGATTGCCTGAAAAATAGCGACCAACAGTAAACAACCAATTAGTTAAACAATGTTTGCATAAATAATTGACAGTGGAATGCATCATAGCATGACACAATGCAAATTAATTGACTTACCATATATGTATGTATATTATGATGTACCGTTATTTAGATGGGAAAACGATTTCATAACATCTACACAAATAGCAATAAATTATATATGTTTAAATTAAATTCTGAAAAGCGCAAAGCACTTTATATTGGAAATGGCAAGTTGAAAGTCTTGTCATAGATTTACAATTTAAGAATACTATGTGATATGGGACGCTGTCATTATGCGTATGTGGCGGCAACGGACTGTTTGGGATCGCTATTCTTCGTAAGCGTGTTTGGTTGTTGTGCTTAGCGTAATTTAACATATTTTACGACACACCTACAATTTAGTAATAATAATTTATATTATGCACAAACATTTGTAAAACTTTTAATTGCACGAAGCCATCATTAATGCTCATCTTTCGAATGCACATTTACAGATTGGATCGAAAGTCATCACGTGGCATGATCTATGAGAATGAGGAACTAAGGCTGCGTACCATCAATATAAATGCTGAGGTCGAAAGAGGTAAATACCAACGAGTTATGCTTATTTATTTGACATAAACCAATTTATTGCAGCACAAATGCTTCTCGTAAAAACTAAAAATCGCTTTTGACAGAACACTATTTCCGAACTGACATGTGGAAGCCACATGCGCTGAAATGTGATTTTGCGATTTCTTTTCTTTTTTTTTTTAATTTACAGACGTAAATTTAATAAGTAAACGAAATGAGATGAAAAAGTATTCTGTATAAAACAGACACAAAAATAATATTGAAAAGGCTGCAAAGAAAGTTAAAGTAATTATCAAATATATCTGTCTGTTTAGAAGCAAACCAGAAGCTGACAACGCGTCAAAAACTGTCTGAGAATATTAGGAAAATCAAGTATAATATGTATTATTGAAAAAGCTGTTCACATTGAAGATAAAGCTGTCAGCACTTGTTCTTTCGAGTCTCTTATAGTGTCCATTCAAAATTAATTTATTAATAGCGGACCAGCTGTTGACGTTTCTACTTATACTTTAGTCAAGCAAGCCTGCAGGAAATGCTGAATATAGTTCCCTTCTACACTTTCTAAAATACCATTTTTAGTTTGCTTTTTGTGTTTCTAGAAGCGAATTCAACCAGACTAGGTACGGTTGTATTTTAAGCTTGATTTTTGCGATCCGTATTATTAAGTGTCACTAAGTGACTGTTTTAGAATCGATATAAAACCTCTTGCATTCACAAACTATTCAACTGAGTCAATCGCAAATTCATTATGGGGATTAATTTATATTCCAACTAAATTGCATTGTTTCTAATAATGTCAGTCTGCTATTTTTTCAAGCAACTTTGGTATATTGAGAGATGTTTAGCCTTCCCGCATGGGTCTCTATGAATCAGTTAACTAGTTAGTTAGGGCTTGTCCGGAAAGTATTAGGACTGATTTGATTTAAAAAAAATTTATTAAACTAATCGTTACAATTTTTTAAAAACTTTCAAAAGAAGCTCCTTCTTCGTCGATCCAACGCTGACAACACAATTTCCACACACTGAAGGCATTCTCCGGAAAAGCCTTGGGAGCCGAGGTGCATGCTGCCTGAATGCCCTCTGTCGTCTGAAAATGCCTTTCATCGGCCTTTTCAAGCATGGAAACAAAAAAGTCCGGGGCCACATCTGGGGTGTAGGGCGTCTGCGGGAGCGTTGGGACACAGGTGTTGGTTAGGTAGCTGTTCAAAAGAAAGGCGGTATAAGCCAAACGCCTTCGATGCCTTGTTAGACCCGATAGACTCTTCGTTTGAGTCTCTGGAGAGCTTCAACGTAAAAAAAAAAAACATGACTTCTTGCTGAAGCAACGTTTGGGTAAGCCTGCCTGATCGTATGATGCTTCAACATATAAAATGACTGTGATACCGAGTATGCATCTCCTCCTTTTCACTAGTTTAAATAACCGGAAATAAAATAAATATTAATTGAAGAGTTTTTAAAAGTTCGATCACTCAAAAGACAATTGACACATATTTTTAGCGAATATTCGGTTTGGCGTTAAACGCACTTCTTTCCTTCTGGGTATCTCCTCGAGTTCTTCTAAGCAGTTTACACCCTCCTGATCCAGACAAAAGCAGCCAGATGTGCGAATGTCGAACCATACGCACCTGGAAAAGAGCGAGCATGAAAGTAAAAAAATAAAAACAAAAATAATAAAAAAAATTCCTTAAACTAACACGCTCGCATTTTTTAGTCTGAATAACAAGCTTATTTATTTACAATGCTTTAAACGCATATAAGAGTATGTATATGTATATGTATGTGAAAGTGTTTTTATCTACCCACACCAGCAGGCCCGAAACGAAATCATTAATCGTGCTACGTGTTTTGGCAGATCGCAAGACAGCTAAAAAGGAAAAAAAATGCATAAATGTAAACAAACCACAGAATGATGTATAAAAAATTAATCTTATTTTTCAACTCAACTTTTTTCGCACACCAATTTATTTGCTACCATTTGCACAAGTTTTAATGTTGTGATTCAGTCGAAAATAAAATGAAATTGTACTGTTTCAGCAAAGCTCTTGTAGAGAAACTACTCAATTTAGGCGCTCGGCTGAGTAGATCGATACCGCTCTGAGCTCTCTAAAGATCGCCTACATGCTCAGTATTGAGAAAAGTATTATTTCTAGGGTAGCCTTTCAGCTCCTGCGCTCCTGCAAATGGCACGTTCTCTCACAAGAACGGTAACTACATATTTGCTCAACATTTTAATTACTTTTTTTCGTGTGTGCTCTCAGACAGATTTTCATTGTGTTTATCTTTTGCGTATTGTCAGTGTCATAATTGCCGTCGACGTTTTTGAAAAATTTTAATTTCGCCAGTCCACAAATGCTCACGATCACATATACAAATATATACTATGTGTCTCGTGAGTAGGGAATTGTACGCGGTTTTGTTTTCAAACTAGTTCGTTTGTAATATAAAAGGGGTTATTACCCTCTGAAGACATAAATGAATTATTAACACTAAGTTATCTATATCATTCATAGACACCATGTAAGCCAAATATCGGTTAAATTACTGGTTAATTACTTGGTTAATGACTGTATAAAGCGTTACCAGAAATTTCTGTAAAGTTTCCAAAATAGCGAATCAATAACGCATCGTGTTTACTTTAGCCTAAAATTCAATTTAGACAAGGGAAGATAATTTTTGAAAACAAAAAGAAAATCATAATACGATGAAAACCATCAGAAACGATAGATGACAACATTGAAGCAAAAGTAATTTACTGGTGATCTGAGTTTGTTAAAAGGAAGAGATGTAGTGTGGTTTGTTTCGATTTGCGGCAAAACTACGAGTTTTATAGTCAAAAATATATATGGTAATATTGTAGGTAATGAAAAACTTATAGCTTTTGTATATAAACTCTGTCACATAACCCCAAAATGTATGTGAAAATCTCAAATACCGAGTTTTTGGTTTTATTTTTTTAGCTTGTAAGCAGCCTTTTTTCATGAAATTAACATAAAATTACCTGCTTATGATCCGGAAAAACACTTCTTAACTAGTGACTTTTGCAACTAGTGCTTTCATTTCCCACCGTGTGTATACCAATACACACATACATAAATATATTTTCGCATTCGTCTGTGTATCTGTAATGCATACGAATACAAGTGAACGCCAAATATTAAAGCATATGAATTTTTGTGATTTCATTGAATTTTCTGAAATTTTGGGCAAATCTGCAAAATGTCCAACCAGTCAGCGTTGACTTTTTAAATATGTTCGAACGAACGAACAAGCCAACGCAAGCGGCACGTGTGTTTTATTCTTAAATATACATATACGTTGATACATACTAATATTCTATTAATTATAGCCAATTTAACGGTATTTCAATAAGCGGGAACCGATTGACAGTTGACTGCATTTGCAAAAAAATTTTAGTAATTTTAAAATTGCTTTGTGTTATTTTTTTTTGCCATCATTCGCATTATGAGTTTAGTGTTGTTGTGTTGTGCAATTTTCACATAATTAACGGAGAAGTATACAAGTGTGTGTGTGTGTACGCCTGTGCAATTTTGTTTTGCGAATTCCTTCGACAAATGATTTTGAAAAGAAGACGCTATCTACTTTAATGTTGTGGTGCCTCAGCTGTTTGTTATTGTTGTTGCTGTCAGTTAAAAATAATGGATTGCAAAGCAAAAAATCCTTCCAATAAAACATTGAGTATTTGCTAGTGTCATTTAAATCATAATATTATGTTTGTGTGTGTTCTAATGTGCATCTAGCTAATTGTATTTATTTTTATCTGAACTTGTCAGCTCTAGTCATGCACTAATTAATGTCGCATAATATACCGCATTTACTGTGAAGGTCGTCAAATTGTCGTCAGTTGTAAAAATATTTGAGCATATTATGTCAGCACTTAATAAACTGCAATAAACAATAGTTGCGGTATTCACGAAAACTATTTTGTTTTTAATGCTGATATAAAAGAAAATAATAATAATTTTAATAATAAAAAAAATAATGATAATAATAATAATAATAATAATAAAAATAATAATAGTAATAATAATATAATGCAAATAATAGTAATAATAAAAACATTGTGATAGAAAAGAAATGGAATCGTACAGCCTTTATAAAAAAATCTGATAAATCATTAACATATGTAGAGATCATTTTATGGGCAAATGGGACAAATTTGACGAAATCCGACTTTTATTGTAGTTGTATGCTATATTCAGTATACATATTTACTAAGTCAATTCATCGAAGTCAAGTTTCGGTCTTATTTTTGCCTAAAAGGCACCCTAGTATCCTCCATACTTCATTATAAGAGATTTCAGGGAAATTTAGTCTTAAAAAATAACGAAATTGTACCACAAAAAATCACTTCAGTATTCCATTTCTCAACTGAATATATCACAAAATTGTGTCATAATTTATTTCAATTTTTCCATTGGTTTAGTCAAAATGTAAAAAAGAAAAAACGGACCGAGTTGGTCCCGATATGGTTAATTGCTGTATTTTTCATGACTTGGCAATCAACCTACCATTTTTATTAGACAAACATTTTAAGGATAAAAATAATCTGTTAAAAAATTAAGGTCCTTAAATAATTATTCAACTAAGTTATATTATGATCAAGAAATAGTAAGACTTTTTTCATAATTTTTGTATAAAATTTTACCTTCATTTCTCCTCCAAAATCCATGTCGGTTTCCTCAAAGTATTTCCCACTGGCCCCAAAACACTTGTGCCAAAAGGAAAACTGTCAACTTTGATTTTCGACGTACTCTGACGCGGTTTTTCGACTCTGGCTCACCTTTGTACGATATTCGGCTGACTGAACGTCTATTTCCGGCTCGTAAGTATAGACCTAAGACTCGGCGCCAGTAATAATTTGTTTCACGATGTTGCGGTGGTCGGAAAGAATTATTTCACAGACGTAAACGCGACGCTCTGTATTCGAAAAAATTGGAGTGATTTTGGAACCAATCGTATTTTCACTTTTCTTAAGCCCAAATGATCTTGCAAAATGGTTTTCACTCATTGTTTCGATACTCCATTGATTGCAGTAAGATCTGTGACTGTAATCGTTGATTTCGAGGCACAAATTCTTTAATTTTATTGACGCGTTGATCATCAGTAGTTGTAGGTGGCCATCCTTCACGTGGATAAACGCGTTCTTGGCGCGGGACAAACAATTATCACCAAAGGTCTTTTCCAACATTATGAATGTTTTTTTGTTGAATAATTTCACTGATCGTAAAAATCGCCAAATGCGAAATTTAAATTGAGAAGTCTTACTATTTTTTGTCCACAGTAGTATTTTTTAAAATGTCTACAGGAAAACTTTCTATCCTTAAAATAAACTAACCACCGTATTTTTATTAGATAATACAAAATTTGTGGCTGCTTATGTGATACAACTTTATTATTATACTGACAAATTATGTAATATATTGCGCTTAGCTTAATCTTTATCTACTTTCAAATTGTAGAAAAACGCGTAAACATGACAAAAAATTAGGGTTTCTATTAAGCGGCAGTGCGTATACGTAACGAATTAATATTTTATAACTTTTTCTCGATAATGACGCTGAAACACGCTTATATTCGCTATAGAGCAAGCACGAGGTGTGTCAATTACAATGAGACAGCTAAAATCATCTGGTCACACATCTATCTATTAATTAGGGGGAAAATTTTGTAAACTTAGCAAAAGGACCAATTTAAAAAAAAAAAGATGAAATAGTCAAAAGTTAAAACTAAGCAATCGAATATATTTTTATGGTATTTTGAAAATTTTAGGTGAGATTAGTGTTGCATTCCGAATAAGATTATGATTTTTTATATTAAGACCTCATATCATTGTTTTCTGGAGCAAAAAAGAAATTTATCAGAATTAAAATTAAAGTTAAGAAAAACAAAATTTCTAGAACTTGTTGACAAGAATAAAATATTTTTATTATTTATAGAATACATTTTTATTCAATTTCTTACCACAATGCTTGCCTCATATCAAAAGATCGCTTCAACGAATTCTATAAAGACTCTGTTATATGATTACAAACCAATCTTGTGCATGAGAGCAGCCGCTCTGTTTTACAGGGTGTTGCTTGTTAAAGAAATTATGAGTCGGAAAGATGTTATAACTCTGTTTTTATAATTTGTAACATGTTTTGAAAATTTTCCGAAATTTTTCTAATTTGTGACTTGTTTGAAATTTTTCGCCAGACTGTCTAACTTTCTGTAACAAAATTTGTGGTACATTATTTAATGTCGCACAACCTCAGATAATATCAACATTTGCTATAATAAGTGAAATTTTTATATTTCTATCTGAAAATAAATGAAAAAGACATTATTCCCAATCAGACACCACATTAACAGTTAATTTTATATATTATGAAATATATTTTTATGTTTTAAGCAAACAAGACATTTGCAATTATTGCTGGAAGTTAGCACATTCATAAAGTAAACAAATGTTTTACTACATTTATATAATTATAATACAACAATCACAAGTAGCATGAAAAAGCAGCTGGCACTGAAGGCATCTATTTTAAATTCTCACACATACACACATACGGTTGTACGCAAGAATATATAAATATATTACTTAACATGCTGACGTTTATTTTTATAAGTACACAAATTGGGGTTTTCCTGTGCATCACAAAGCTGCCTTCAAAAATATTATTAACGGCATTAATGGCCATCATAAAAGTTAATATACTCGCTCATTCGTACATTTCTCATAACGAATTAACAAGTGAAAATTATTTTTGCTTAATTTGTAACTAAATTAATTGTAATGTCATTAATTTTTCACACTTTCAGGGCAATCGGACATCAAACGTTTGCGTAGAGAGAATGAGCAGCTGCGCCGCGAGATTTGGACGTTACGCGATGAGTGCGATCGCTTGAACAAGCGCTTCAAGGCGAAGCTTTTGGATCACGATCATGCTTGCAACGCGCGGCATAGCGTTTGTAGTGGCGGCGGGCGCGGTAGTGGGCACATCTGTGACAGTAACTGCAACAGTGATGTGAGTCACAAAAAATCAATAAATCAAAAATATTGTTATCATAATTACATACTCTACCTTCATTTCACTCTCTCTCTTCATGCAGGATTCAGATTCCTGTGATACCTGTAAAGGCAACGATGACCAATGCAGTGATGAATGCTGCACGGGCGGCAGCTGTCCCCAGCTGGCGACAAAGCAGCCGATTATTGAGTTCGCGCCTGATACGCCCACCACAAAGACAGCAACGCGCTCAGATATGGGCAATTTTGTGGTTAAATCAGCGGGTGCTAATTCAGAAAGTGTGCCAAATTTACATCAGGCATTCGATCATTTGTCCGTTGTGTCGGAGGAAACGCTGAGTAATGCCGACCAGCATACACATGTGCCGCACAATGAGCTGCTGCATATATACACGTCCGACGGCGGTGGCTCGCAGATGACATTGCCCAGCTTAGTTGGGCCGTTGACACCTTTGACGCCCATCGAACAGGTGGCCAATCAGCTGAATGACCTGCAGGCGGTTGTGCCCCCCCTATCTTATTTCGAGAATGTGTTGCAAGATCATATGGGCTCTAATATAGGTGCGTGAGCATTGAAATTGTCTGACAACAGCGGTACACTAATTACACTGTGCTTAATACTTTTTCAGGTAATACGCCCAATACGAGCTCGCCCACGTCGAAATTAATGCGCCACACCAATGGCTGGGACTACAAGCTGCAATCGCCTTTCGCGCATAGAAAGATTTCAACAGGCGCTTCGCCGCCGGCACTGCAAATTGCCACATCGCTAACGCAGAATTCTACGCAACAACAGCAACAGAGACTAGCGCCACCTCAACTGTTAACCACATTTGTGCCAACAATAGTGGCGCCACCGGCGAGTAATGATTCGACGGTGAACCCCTCAAGTCTCACCGTGTCTGCGCCGAGCGCGCAACAATCGAATGCGACTGCTATAGAGACAGTTACAATTACAACGACGCCAACGAATGCGTTATCAACGCTTAACAGTCCAAGACATTTCTTTGCGCCACTAAAGCCACGGCTGAAAATCAATACAACTTTAGCTAATAAAGCACTGACAGGTGATGCCAATGTGCCTGCGGAGTCTACACCAATATCAACGCCTACGCCCTTAGCTGCAGATGCAGAAAGCAACGGCTGTCATAATTGTGAGCCGCCCGACCTTTATGTACACAACGGCTTGGCCTCACCCTATCAGCACCAGGCGTTGATGGCGGCGGGCGCCGACAACGCAGTGCCACCACCAATACCACAGCGCGGTAGCTCCTCCCAAGTAAGTCCACAACATCGCGCACGCGTGCAACGCCAACAACAACAGCTGTTGGCGCCGCAACAGCAATATTTGCAGCCACATCAGCACACGCATCAGCATCAGCAGCAGCACCAGCGGCTGCCACAACGGCAATATGCAGAACTGCAGTCACCACCTGCACAGCAGCAGTCAGCGTTGATCACCATCACAGTGACCGTGGACGATGCTGATGAGGTTGCCGCCGGTGTTGATGCTGCTGCCGCCTGCGGTGAGGATGCGGCAATTGTCGCCGATATCCCGCTTAACACGCACGCTTCGACCGCGGCATTAATTAACACGCCACAAAAGCTACAAGCGCCGCTTCAGGCTATGCCGAAATTGTCGGCGCTGCAATCGCTCGCCGCATTGCCGACTGTTTTCGTCGCACAGCCAAATGCTGTAATAACAAAATTAAGCGAACCCATTTATGCTACCGCACAAAAACGCTGTAAAAATCTTTTAATTGCACCGGCCGTGACCAAACCGCTAATGGCGGCCGCCATTAACACCAATAAACGCCTAACACCAACAACATCGAATCATAGTAGTGCGACTGCAACGCCAGTACACTCACCGTTACCGCAGTCGACACCAACATCGATGTCAAAAGCAATTCTGGTGGATAGTCAAAGCCAGGTGACCATTAGACCAAACTCCTTTCGAATGCTATGGGTGTTGGTTGTTGTATGTAGTGGGTAGCGCAGTGTTTTCGCGTAGTGTTGGTTTACATTTTAGTGTGTATCTCTTGTTATGCTTCTTGCAGCCATTAACCCCAACTTTTGTTTACTTGTTGTTAGATGTTATAGTTGTAGAAAAAGCTTAAGACAACAAATAAGGAAGTGCTAAGTTCGAGTGTAACCGAATAGTTCATACTCTTGCAACTTACCAGGATCAAAGCAGCAAATATGTATCTTCAGATGTTGGAAAATTTTATTTATAAAATTTTGCGAATTTGCAATTCAATCCTTTTTCGACATACGGGCATACTAACGGGTTTTTCAATAAGGACGATTTTTAGGAATCCAGATGCATTTCAAGCACAAATCGCCCGGTACTGAGGAAATTTCACGTTCGATATTCGTAAGAAGTTCATCAACCGTTGCTGGCTTGTTGGCATAGACCATATGGAAATAATCATACGGTGTCAAATCGCACGACCGAGGCGGGCAATTGACTGGGCCATTTCGTGAGATAACAACTTCACCAAACTTGATTTCAAAAAAATCGATTTTTATATTGGCTGTGTGGCTTGTGGCGCCGTCCTGTTGAAACCACCTATTGTCCAAGTCCATATCATTTTATCTGTGCCAAAAATGTTCGGTTATCTTTGAGCGGTAGCAATTCTTATTTACAGTAACGTGTCGGTCTTGATAATCACGGTAAAAGTACGACCCAACGGCGCTGGCGGCCCATAAACCGCACCAAACCGTAATTTTTCGTGATGCAATGGTGAGTCATGAAGTACAATTGGATTGCTGTCTGATCAGTAATGCAAATTTTGCTTATTGACGAAGCCATTTTGCCAGAAATGAGCCTAATCGCTGAAGATGATTTTTCGATGAAAATCCGAATCATTTTCAAGTTTGTTGCTCAGCTCAATTGACGATCATGCGACGGTTCTGGTAGTCAAGCGGCTTCAGTGCTTGCGTCAATTTCATCTTGTAAGGATGTAGGTCCAGATCGTTTCGCAAAATTCGCCACAACGATATCAAAGAGATGTCCAACTCTTGAAGGAGTGATTAGGGTCTTGCTCAATTGATGCGCTAGCGGCAACAATATTATCGATACTATGGGTACTTCTTTGTCTCACTCGCACGTGAGGATCTTGTATTGTGCCTGCGGGATCAGGATGATTATGATGACTAAAAACTGGCTGTAGCGCTCTTAAGGCCTGACTCGGACTCGGAGTTTCGCTTTAGTAAGTTCTAATATTGTCGACTTATTGTTGGATCGTATATATTACCATAATAAAATGGTAAACCTTACAGAAGAAAAAAGGCAAAAGAGCGAGATAAAATATGTCATCGTTTGCTGTCCTTATCGGTCTACTTTTTCAAAGGATTCTTTCGGAATTTCTGTAACATATCTCAGATTGACCGATATGTTCGATAAAAATTCGTAATAACAACTGGGGTCCACATATTCTGCGTTATAGTTTTTCACATTATGTGAATGGTGGCACACCCATAGTCTAAATTTGATGCTGGTTACTATAAAACCCTCTCCTATGGTCTTGCGTGTAAAATTTTATGTCTCGGAAGTATTTTATATATAACCGTTTATGATGAGTGGGCGAGATTATCACCCAATTTCGTTAATTTTTGCGAATCGGCCGATATGCTTAAAGGACTTGTCCTGAGAAAATTTCGTTGTTGTAGCTTTGGTCGTTTAAAAGATACATATGTGCCTTAAACCTATTAGAGTGCGGTTCCACGCCCATTTTTTTTTCAATTTTTTTGGTTTATATGTAGATGTTCCTTGTTACTGCAATTCCCTATACCAAATTACAATTTTATATCTTAATTTGTGCCTAGTTAGGGTATTGTATTTGAGATGTTTATTTCGACTATTAGGTGAAAAAATTATATATTATATAAAAATTATGTTGTTTCACAAAATTACGTATTTCGATTAATTTTACTTTGTTCGAAAATTGTAAAAATTTATGTATATAGAAAATGCCAAGCATAGACTCTTGACATCTCATCAATTATTTATGTCCATAACCTTAAAAATTGCAAGATTCGATTATAAGATATGAACTTTCTGAGCCAAAAATTGTTAGCCTACTCTACTTTCCAAAATCTCTTGAAATTATTGCACAATTTTATAACTCATGGTACACTTTGTACAGTTTCGCTTGCTTTTCGTATACTCCGGACTTAATTCCAAAGTCTAACTTATTCGAACATTAACAAAGCGTTGGTCTTGGTGTCCTGCATAAAGCATTAAAACAACTCTGGACTTATGTACGATGCAACTCTGTTCACAACTGTAAATGGAAGATACAATGCTTTTGGAGGATTTCCACAATTCAATATGATTCGAAATCTGGCAACTACACTCTAACCGCACTATTCCCGAATATAATGTTAAATTAATGGTCCATGTTTTTGGCAAATATTCATGTGAAATGCCTTTGAAATGCATTTACACGTAGTGTAGAAAACACATATCTAATCCTTTCACGAAGTAATATCTCCACACACATTTAAAAAGTTTTTAGTGCCTTATAACATGCTTATAATAGAGCAAATCTGACTAAACTAATTTAATAACAAAACTAATTGTACCGTGCACTAGACGGAGTCCGTAAACCTGGAAACCATACTCAATGATATCCAAGCCATATCGGAGGATATCTTAGCTATTCAACTGGACAAATGCAGGGAGAATGACAACGCCATCAACAAACCGCTGGAGCAGGAAGACAGAAATAAGAAACCGTACCGCTCAGAAATGAATTTAACACTACAATATGATGGCGCGAATCAAATGACAGTTGCTGCCAATACAGCAGCTACTAGCGCCATTACAACAGCGACTGCCACACAAACATCCTACAGCAGCAATGGCAAAGGCAACCACCGCTGTACGCGTTCATTAGAGCGCGAGCATACAGACAGTCCATCGCCRCATATACCCGACGCTATGGTGCCGTTCCCAGATAAGCGCACATATATTGGCTTTGATCAGCTGAATAATGAGGCGTGCCTGGAGCTGCCACCTACGAGTGTTGCAAATATGCAGCGACCACCGTTGCCGCCTGTCGCTGGCGTAGCTAAGCAGGCGCAGCCACCGACGCCGCCAGCGCGTGGATTTCCGTCACCTTTAAATATACGCTGCGCAGGTGTAGCGCGCGCCACGCCTGTGGCAATACCACAACCGCCTACAGATGAAACAGCAGGAGCGCAGCTTATCAAGCCGATGACGCTCGGTTTTGCGCCCAATAAAAGTCAACTGTATGCCGCGGTGGCGAACGCGGCGGCTAAGCGTGCGCAATATCGCGCTGCAATGACGCATTCATTGGACGCGGAGTTGAATGCGGCAGGTGCAACGGCGTTAAGTGAGACCAGTACTGCTGATGCTGCAAATGAGGTAAGTGTGCGCTGTTGTAATTACAAAGTCAGATATTTCAATAAATTTTACTTGTTTCTTCTGATTTAGGCACTCGCTACAGAAGCGGCGCGTCGGAAAGCGCGTCGCGTTTCAATCGTGTGTGGTGATTCAAGTACGCCGGACTCACCAGATCCGGTGAACAATACGCAATTAGTTCGATCTCAAGCACAAATAAATCTAAGCGGTATACAGGATGGTGGCACAGCAAATGTCAATACTAACAACACCAACACAGCGAGCGCAACGAGTCAACCAGCCAATGATAGCTGCACAGATTTACAGGCCGTGCTGCTCAATCCGGCGCTGCGTAATCTCAAGCAAACCAGTCACAGCACTCCCAACTCACCACATTCCGTGCGGCGCCGTAGCAACAGCAATACGATGAGCCCGAATAACGGCGTTGCAGATCCCACACAACCGCAATCGCTCTCGGCGAATACGTCGCCGAAGCATGCCGCCAACGCGCACCATCGCCACACAAATAGCAGCTGCAGTAATATAGCGATGGCGCATCAACGTAAATCCAGCCAAGACTCGACACGCACCAATGCCGGTGAGGGCGCTACTGTCGAAGCGTTAACAGGGCGCTCGCGCTGTTCTCGTCGCCACTCTGATGGCACCGTAGCGAGTAATGTGCAGCGCGTCAGCGGCACTTCCGGCCATCACCACCATCATCATCATCATCACCCGCACACATCGTCCTTCCTGAGCAATAATCTGCCACACAGTCACCACTCGCATCAGGATAGCACTTCATATTCCGAACACGGTTCGAATAGTTCGGCATCGTCGCGGGAGTCATCAACTTCGTTCAGTGTGCGCTCGCATCGGCGCAAGATTTCCATCAGTTCACATACTGGTGGTAAAATACCATGGTGCGGGTGCTGGGGCAACGGTTGCTTGTAGATTATGTTAGTAAATGGTGTGCGCATGCCAGTAAATCGGTTAATGTATAAATACGAATGACGAACTGGCTGTAGTAAATAATTTTAGTTAATAAAGTATAAATAATTAATTCTAATATATATTAGTGTTAGTGTCAACGCTTTACTTTTATTGTAAACTAGTAAATTAACTGTACTTTATTACGCTTTCAGTTAGTCAAAAAGCCCTTTGATTGTATGTATGTAGCTTACAAATATTAAAGAAAAAATTAAATGTATATTGAAATATAACTGGTTTTAAATGGTTTAGATTTAAATAGAAGAGAAACAGCTGCATAACGTTCATAGCTCAAACTGTGACTGCCAGAGACAGTTCTTTGTAAAGTTGGAAAACTCATGAAGTCTTCAGTTTAGGCATTTGATATCTATTCTGGTTGGTTTAGCTGGATGACGCTCGTAATCAGTTTGTGAAAAAGACAGCCAGGCAGAAGAATATTACCGGTTGCCAAAATTCAGACAATAGTAATCAATGTAGCGTTCGTAATGTCGAAGGCCGATTGATGAAGTTTTGCTATCACTTTCACTGACTTGTGACTTGGTTTCGGTCAAAGGTGTGCTCGCACGGGACCCACCTTGGACAGAACTTTCTCACACCCAAATATTCGTAAATGATACGATGTGCCTGTATCTCGAAAGACTTCACTTTTTGATCATTCAAAACTATTTTTGGACTTTTTTGGAGTTTTTGTCGATAATAGTTACTTTTCCCAGAAAGGAATGCAGTAATGTTATCGAAACTATAGGAATGTTGCGAACTATAGACGCCACAGAAATTCATCAGAAACAGCGAACAGAACATTTGTGACAGAAATTTCTATGACACTGCGGTCGCCGCGGAAATATGAAACAGTAGTGCCAACATTCGAGATAGAAATTGTGGATTGTGTGAAACTGCCACAGCCACATAGAACAATATATTCAATTAAAGTACTCCACGGCGTATACGTAACATTATTTGTAGTTGAAAGTAACATTTTATACTAGTTTATTTTAGGGCGAGCTTTATAGAAATTTTAAACAAATAAAGCCAAATGTGAACGATTATATAAGCTAAGCATTTTATTTCAAAAATTTAAAACCATACTTTCCTTCATATTTCCTCACTTTAGAGCAAAAAACATTCTCAACAATTGAGTGGCTCAAGGTACAGCAAACAGAAAGCGCAATTTCTAACTAAATTTAATGCCATTACTGCAATACTGCAAACCTATATTTAAAGTACAGCGCATAAAAAATAATATTTTTACCACTTCCCGCGAATGTATAATGAAAGCGAATGCATTCGACGAAATTTTTCAATGAGCAGTTGTTGTTTTGTTTATTCTGTATTATCTAAACATAAACACCAACATGTGCATCAATACATTCCGTTATATTTGCCCTTACGCTATATTACGCTATACATATGACTTCTGAAATAAAATACAATTGCATGTTTATTCTAAAATATTTAATGTTTATTACATTTGTCGACCACATTGAAATTGACGCATACAAACGCACAACATATTTAAGTTATATTTATTTGCTTATGTTTGCCATGCCTACGAGGGCTAGCTTCTGCTATGCATTGAGCGTTTATTTTGCAAGTTTGTTCTTAATTACTGTTGCAATAATCATTACTTATGGACATGTTTGTTTACTGTTATTTATTCGGTAAGCTAGCTATTGATTTCCATTTCATTTATATAAGTATATGAACATGCAAGTGCGCTTTCGTAACTATATATAATTTATTTGACAACTGTATAGTTCATTTATAATTTTATTTATATATTATATGTCATATCTGTATATAATTCCGTTTCTGCTCTTAAATACTATTAGTAGCTGCTCACATTGAAAAAAAAAAAAAATAACTTTAATGCTTGAAATAGTTGAGATTTGTTGGGCTGGCAGGCCTTTGTGAACGTTTTGTGGCTAATACTAGGTTTACTTACTTTAATTTATAAAATACTCATTTTCAATGGTATATTGCTTGGAAGTCATACATACTCCAAAATATTCATCAGTTTACATGCTCCACTGCGTATACGTAACAACAATGGTTGGTACAGGGAACAACATTTACTAAAGCCAGGAAAATACTTTAAGGTGTAAAACGCCATCCACATATATCAAATGCACACATAAACTGATTTCCAACCTAACATTTTCGTTCGTTGATCCTGAGTATTACGTAATTTTAATTTGTAAGCAAATGTCAAAGGTTGAGAGTCTTATTTAAGATATGTGATAAAGCGGCTTCCAAGTGCTTAACAAACTACCATAAAAGCTCTTTAATATCATTGACAATTTACAGTATTTGAATATTGAAGTTACGTGTATTAATTTTCAATAATTAAAAAATTTTAATTCGAAAAAGAAAGCAAGCCAGTATGTGTGTGAATTGCTGAATATACATACATTAGATATTAACAAACACATACACTGTTGTGCAAAAATAATTTGTAAAAGAAGCATTATGTAATTTAATTGAATGTTTTCAATCCATTTCTATGCCAACCAGCGTGCTTCGTGTGATAAATTGAGATAATGCAGTAAGTCATCAATATATTCTCTATTATTTATACTCAGCTGTGACTGAAGTACAATTTTTAAATATATTTTTATTTTATGCCTTTTGAAACTGAAAAATTATTGAATTAACGTGTCTGTCTTGTCATCTTTGGCACTCAAATTGACACATTGAGACTGGGAAACATATTGCTTTGTTATTTTTCATTTAATTAATTTTATTATTCCACTTGTTGAAGTCGATTACCGAATACTGCCTTTTAAGAAGTTTCAAGGCAACTAAAATATTTCGATGGTTAATAACATAGCTGTAGTGCTACATATGTAATTAAGTATGGTAACTCCACTGCGTATACGTAACCGAACTGGGGCAAAAATAAATGACATTACGACACCTAAACAACAATTTTAATGCCAAAAGATAGAGAGAAGAAGTTAGATGGGAGAAATAACGGAAAAAGTTTGAAGGCAGCTATTACTTTAGAGAGAGAGGCAGCTGGTTTTAATCAACGAGAGTGATGCACTTTAAGCTGGCATATTTTAAGCTTTGATCTAATATGACTTTAGTATTCCTAAGACTTAATTAGTAAATTCAATGAGCCACGAAAACAGGAAAAAAACAAGCATGGCTACCTAATGACTATATTGTGTTGGCTACTAAAGCAAAGAAACCGTGAATATATACAGTTCCGCATTGATGAAATTATTTAAGTCAGACTTCACTTCTAGACAAGGCTTCACGTGTTACTAAGAACTGACGTCTTCAAATGAAATGCAATTTTTTAAGACTGAAGACACAAGTAGTTAGAGAGGGAGAGAGGAAGCCCAAAAAGAATAGTAATAAGAAAATTAAAATAAAATTCCTGCTCGCTATAATTTATTTCATGTATTTTAATGTAATAACCTACATACATACAGTGTATTATATAACTAATCTAGCGACTTTATTTAATGGTCCAATAATATAGTTGGAAGCTCTGAAGTGTAATCGTTCGTTTTCGTTCGCATCAAGTTGGTAATAAATCTAAAATGTGACAGTGAAAGCTGCGAAGGAAGTACCAGCAAGGAAATCAGTTGTCGGCTAAGAGACATATCCTGCATGGTGGCGTCTTCTACAGTCCATTTGCTGAGAAAACTAACCGCAATTGCCGCAAACAAAAAGTATTTGCACAAAATATGGGCAAACGCGCACCCACATGCCCATATGTATGTATGTAATTTGCTGAAAGCGCGCACCATACACTAGGGTGGGCCTCAAACAAATTACATATATGTTTAGCTAACGTTGTTTTAGCTCTCGTTACAAATATGTGATAATTTTGTCAATAAATAATAAAAGTTAAGAATTCTGAACGAAAATTTATTTTCCTGCATTTAAGTACCACCCTTATGAACATGTATGCATACGCACATATGTAATAGACTAAGCATGCCATGGCATTATAAGAAGAAATGCGAATATTTTTGTCGCCGCTGTCGTGCTGGCAAATGTAACGGTCCGCAACGAAGTGCGCCATAAGTGCAAGAATGTCTCAGGCATGTATGTGTGCGTGTGAGTATGTATTTGTGACTGTGGTAGGTGCGCGAGACGGCGCAAGTGCTATTAAGGAAGTGCAGCAGAGAAGACTGTGGAGAATTTCACGTGTCATGCCAGCAATGCAATGGGAAATGCACTTGACATTAACGCACAAACGCGGCTATACTCACCAATACATATGTAATGACGTATGTATGCGTGTGCATATAACCACATATGAAATGCCTGCATATGGCAACAGTAATGCCATTATGTGCTCGTGAATAGGTGCAACTTTGCTTAGAATGCGCGCCGCGGTTGCCTTGGGGAATGTCATGAAATAATTATGTGGTCGAGCTATTAAATGGAGTTGCAAGCAATTGACGCTTATGCTTAAGATACTAACATTTCTCCTATCGTTATGTGACAATTTTATTGATTCAGCTATTAATTTTAAAAGTTTTTTGTGTCATATATTTTCAATAGCGGGTTAAATGGTTTCTTTTATAGCTGCAACTAACCATGTTTAATAGGACAATTAAAAAGTTTTCGGTCTACAATAGTAATAGAGATATTTTTAGAAAAATTTTCTTTGTTTTTTAGGCAACATTATACTCTTCAAGAGTGATACACCGATTAGAGCGATTGTAGTACGATTCGTCCTTTGCTTCAAAAGAGGTCCCAGTGTCGCCGACTACCTTTTCATTTCAAGAAAACTTTCTCCCAGCGAGTATTATTTGAACTCCGACAGACGGAAATAGTCCCTGGGGCCCAGATCTGGTAAATATGGTGTTGGTTGCGGAAGCAATTCGAAATCCAATTCGCCGATTTTTGCCATCATTTTCACTAACTTGTGACAGGCTGCATTGTCTTCTCAAAATAGCTCTTTCTTTTATTTAAATGTGGTCATGTGGATGGAATGCTTCGAACAACTTAAATTTTCGGTAAAGCAAAATTATTTTGTGGAGTTTTTTAATGTTTTTATCGGCAACAACATCTTTTGGGCGTTTACTGCGTTCACAGTATTCGGTGATTTTGGTGAATTGTCCAATTTTTTTTGCAACCACACAATTTTCAATATTCACTCAGAAGCTCTGAAGCACGCGGACATTCGTCTGATAATTTTTGCTAAATATTTTGTAGTCGAAAATTGTTTTTCGTATTTTGTTAATAGATCTCGTTGCAGTCGTATATCGCCAGTGCTACCAATCCAATTGTGTCATACGATACAGTGTTGGAAAGGTAAGACATTAAGTTGCATTTAAACAAAAAACAAAAAATAAATTCGGGATGATTTAAAGAAAGTTGCAACTGTTCAAAAATTTGTAGAAATAATGAAGAAATTAGCTATATTTTCAAATTTTTGCATTAAAAAAGAAGAATACCACGCAAGCCACCAATGAAATTTGTGGAGTTTACGTAGACCATGCTGTATCAGTTCGTGTAGCACAACAATGGTTCGCTCGCTTCCGTTTTGGAAATTTCGATGTAAAAGATGTACCTCGCTCTGGTCGTCCTAACGCAGAAAACGTCGATGAAATTATGGAAAATATTGACCAGGACCGTCACATAAGCAGCCATGACATTGTTAAGGAACCTTACCATTCATCATCGGCTTTGAACCATTAAAAAAAACTGGCTACAAAAAGAAGCTCAATGTGTGGTTACCACATGAATTATCTGTTAAAAATTTAAGGGACCGAATTAACATCTGCGATTCTTTGCTGAAACGAAATGAAATCGAAACATTTCTGAAGCGAATGGTAACAGGAGACGAAAAGTGGATCAAATATGACAATAATGTGCGAAAAATATCATCGTCTAAGCATGATGAAGCTCAGCAAAGGGTTGCGAAGTCAGAGGTGACGCCTCAAAAGGTTATGCTGAGTGTTTGGTGGGCTTGGATAGGCATCAACCACTATGAGCTGTTCCAGCCTGGTCGAACGATTGATTCAACATTTTACTGTCAACAACTGATGAGATTGAAGCAAGCAATCGAAAGAAAAAGCGTCCAGAACTGATCAACAGAAAGGGCTTAGTCTTCCATTAGAACAATGCTAGGCCGCATACATCGTTGATGGCTCGGCAAAAACTGGAAGAAGTTGGCTGGGAAGTTTTGATGCATCCACCATATAACCCTAACCTTGTACCATCGGGCTACCATTTGTTTCGGCAGAACTCCCTTAATGGAGTAAAGTTGACTTCAAGAGAAGGCTGTGAAAATTAGTTGACCCAGTTTTTCGCCGAGAAACCAGAAATGTTTTACACTAATGGAATAATGACTCTAGCGAAAAAATTTCAAAAAATTGCAAAAAAAAAGGTCGACCAAAGTGGTACACATTTGGTTCATTGAGGTTCATTAATTATAGGAATACGTAAAAACTTTTTCGACTATCCAATATATTGATTTATTAAGTATTACAACAACATTTCTTTCGGACTTTTATAATTCTCTTGAATCTATGCCTCTAAGTTTGGACCCACTGTGTGCTCTATTCAATACCTTTGCTATTGCTTTCTTCATAATATTGCATACTATTACAAAAAAAAAAAAAAAAAAAAAAAAAAATCTTCCACTCAAACTATAAACAAATGTAGAAGTTAATTATTATATAATTGTGAGTTCATCGTGGAAAGAGTGTCATCGCTTACTTTTCATTATCCGCTCCTCCATTCCACACAGTAAATGTCGTTAGCAATGTATAATCAACATAAGTACCACGCAGTGAAGTATTGACATAAAAAGCGGCGCTGCCGCACTCCCACCAATGTCCAGCGTGCGCTCAGCAGTAGCGAAGAACTTACAGCTGACATTTCAGCAAAAGAGTTTGCAATAAAATTTATTGCCACAGCGTTCACAAACATAACCATACACTTGCAAGTAACTGTGCATACATCTCCAGTTAACGCTCTCCAGTTGAAGCTGGCCCGCAAGCTCTCTAGTATGAGTACACACGCTTGAAACAAGCCTCCGTCATATATAATGTTTCTGCGAGTATCTACAATTGACATTGCTGTGTTTGTTGTTTTTGTGCTCGTGCATTGTTGGTATGCTGAGTACTTAGCCCACATGCCACTGAGGTTAGCCGTCAGTGCCAGGGTCGTTGCCGGTGTGTGTGTATGCCCAGCTATTGCCTCCACCTTCGCTTCGCTGCTAATATGCGGTTCTGGCTGAGAATTTTTACCTCAACCAACCTGTCCTGGTCACTTGCAACACTGCCACCACTCAAGTTGTGGCTACCAAATAGCATTAACTGCGATGACTGCTGTAATCGAGCAGGCGGCGGTCGGCAGCCGCTGATAGCAGCATTCATCTTATTTATATTAAAGACTGCCGTTGTTACGCTTGTCATAGTACAAGAGTGTAATAGTGCTGATTGTTGTTGTTGTTTGATATAAAGCTCGCCACAAGAAATTGCTGTTGCGTGCTCTATTTGTTTGTGCAGCTAACAAATATCGCACATCTAATATGATGAGTTGCAGTTACTTTATTATTGTTTGCTTATGTGTGTATGTGTGCGTGTGTATGTGTGTTTGTGATGTTGATTTATGTGTGTAATTGCACAAACATTAGCCGTGCTCTCTCCGCAAGGTCACACTTGGAAATTATGCTAAGCAATCTGGACGTTTAATTAATTAATTGCTCTACTTCTCAACTTTGATTGAGTTACTAATTTGTATACTGTCAAGTAATTTACATGCATCTGAGTTAGGCACGGCTTAATACGCTTAATACATACATACATAGCACACACATTTATTTGCACGTGTCACAAACAGTTCTATATGTGCTTGTATGTCTGTATGGCTGTTTGAGATTTGAATAATTTATTAGCGAATGTCTTTAATAATTACTCAAAATGAATTTGGTTAACCAAATAACATATTTATGGAATTTATATGTATAGAAGGAACATTTCGAGAGTTTCGTTTGAGCCTTTTAATGCAGGAAGAAGAATGCAATGTTGAGCAGTGCATGCTTGTTGAAATTTTTGAGATATGTTTTGATACTTATTTCATTAAGCAAGTGAAATGTAAAGAATATTCATAATGAAAATGGCAATTTTTTTTATTTAAGCGAAAAAATTGGGCAAAAAATAAGTATTACATATATCAACAAATTATAAAAAATTTTCTCAAATACCGTTTTCTCAAATACAATTTGATAATATCATTAGCTGGGGGCTCAAATATGTCTACATGAGATTTATTAGATTCGAAAAAGGTTGAAATTATTTCTTCACTTTTGGTACTAAAATGAAATATATTCAAGATGTCCACGTAGTTTTATTCGGGTAACTCATACCATACTTGATCCATATATTTGACATTAGAGTTACGAAAATAATTGTACATGCAATATGGGGCTGGCGGAAGTACCGGTATCAGGATAACTTTTGCACTTCCTTTCAATAGATGTCTTACAAGTTGACCAATACCATCACAAAGGTTTGCGCTTTTCAAGCACTGAAGTCTTCATATTCGGTATCTGGGGACGTGAATTAGATAATCCGTTTGAGAAAACTGTTACAGTGGAATTGCCATATCGGAATATATACAATAAATACCTTCTTTGATTTGTCTACTTCAAAGTGCTAGAACCTGATGGAACTCAAATTGAGTTTAAATGGGAGGTAGGTGCGATGGGTCCTCTGTATGCAACCTTCTACAGATGATTTAACATGCTTTGGTGACTAACTCCCATCTTCTGGTCGATGTCACGAGTTTCCACATGCCGTTTTAACTCAGTGTTTTCCATGCTTTTATCAGTATTCGTCATCTAGAGTCTTGAATTGTCACAATCCACAAAAACGCCATTAATCTCACGGAACGTTTCTCTAGCGGATTTACCTTTAACGAAGGAAGACTTTAAAATAGCGCAATATCCAAACTAATCATGCATAGCGTCGTTTTGTATTTTAGTCAAGATCTTTCAAATAATTATATAGTATAGTATTGCCTGATACGAGCTCTGTAGCGCTTCAAGAGAAAAAAAGGCGGAAGGGAGATATTTGACAACTTAATAATAACTTTTTGGCGCACTTTCAATCGGTGGTCTGCCTTTAATTTGTTCTAACTTGACTTTTGTCACGTGATCTTTCGTGGTAGGCTTCTAGGAGTAGCCGGGCGTGGGCACTTCAGAACTTCAAAGTACGACCACTTGCGAGCTCGCTAAAACACTATTCATTTTCCAAAAGTTTAACGGCATAATTAATACAAATGAAGACATAAACCTTCTTTGCAACTTCAGAGTAGACACAAAAAATAACAAGTAAGGAAGGGCTAAGTTCGGGTGTCACCGAACATTTTATACTCTCGCATGATAAAGTGATAATCGAGATTTCAGACGTGGTTGTGAACCGATTTCACCCATATTTGGTACATGTCATCAGGGTGCTAAGAAAATATTATATACCGAATTTCATTGAAATCGGTTGAGTACTTCCTGAGATGTGGTTTTGCCTGGATGCACTTCCTTCTGACATTTCTTCCGTAAAATTTAGTGTTTCTGTCTGTCGGTTAACGCACTTTTAGTGATTTTCAACATAACCTTTGTATGGGAGGTGGGCGTGGTTATTGTCCGACTTCTTCCATTTTTGAACTGTATATGGAAACTGTCTCTTATACACATCTAGATGTGTATAAGAGACAGGGTATATATAACCCTATATCTGACTCTTTTATTTTTAGGACTTACAAACAACCGTTATGTGAACAAAACTATAATACTCTCTTTAGCAACTTTGTTGCGAGAGTATAAAAATAAAATTTGCTCCTATGAAATTTAATTTGTATCGGAGTCAACTATTTTTAATGGTTTGCTTTTTAAAATTCTTCAGCACTTTTCATCGTCTCCCTTGCAGCAACTTCCACGCAGAACTTCGCGTAAATTACTCGCTTTTACTCGCCCCTTATTGCGCTTGCAACAGGCAAAGTTAGACAGATAGCAAGCGCTAAATTATAAACTCCATATTTAATCTAAACAATTTGAAACTTATTAAATTTTCTATGAATATTTTCATGTAAACAAATGTTTTTTTACCGCTCAAACTCGCTTTTCTAACTTATTTTTATCGTTATTTGCTGTTGTTATTATTTTCGTGTATTTTTTTCCATATTTTTTGTTGTTGTTGGCATTTTAAGCGCTTTAACGAAGTTGGAGCAGAGCTTGCGGAAAAAAGTGAACGAAACTAGAAAACAATTTATGCATAATAAACTGATAAATAAACACCTCCGAGGCATTCACGAAACAAATTAAATTTCCACCTGTAGCGCGGCTTGCAACACAACAACCAAGCCACCAAGCAAGTGCAACAAGCCACGCCAGCAACAAAAATGCACAAAGTAAACACAAAACAACAACAAAAACAAAAACGGTACAATCGATGTGAAGCAGCAGGTAAAAGCAACAGTGTCAACAGCAGCGCACAACAACAACTGCCAACTGGCGGATTGAGTGCCGCAAATACTGTGGCGTAACGTGGCTGACAGCATCGAGCATCCGCCACAAAGGGGCAGCTGGAGCCTCCAGGCCACCACCACCATGAGGTGCCTGTACAAGCGCGTGTTTGTATGCTTGTGTGTGGAGAGTGGTGCCGATCTGCAGGTGCCAGCGTTGTTGTCGTTGCAGCTTTGCCACCGCAGCTACGGCTTTGTGCGCGTCGACTGGATTTTGCCACCAAAGTTGCGAGAGAAATTAAAATGTGCAACTGCGGCAACTTTGTGTGGAAATCACGCAACCGACTGCAATGCGTTGCAACACGCGGCAAAACGGTGTAACGACGATAGCGTTGCGCTGTTGGGGTGTTGGCGCAGTGGGACGCAAGGAATATTAAAAAACTTTTGCGCAAAGTATTGCACTGTGTCGCTGCAATTCGGTGGCGAGTTGTGCCGATGTACGCGTGTATGCGTGTGTGTTTCAGAGAGTGTGTAAGTTTGCGTTTGCTGGCACACGCTTACTACGCGGCTGTCCGCTGCGCGTATATTAGCGTAGTTAATGTCACGGCTGACACCTGCTGCCACTTAATTGCTCGACTAGTCACATAAAAATTAAGTACAAAATTTATTTTCACATCCAAAAGCGTACTTTACACTTGCAAGGCTGTATGTGCCGTTGTGCGCTCCGTTAAGCGTTGTGGCAGAAGGATTAGAGCGTGTATATATAATATGTGAAATTAATTTTCACCCAACGCGTAAGTATTTTGTGTGGGTTAAATAATTTTTATTTATTTTAATATTTTTGATGCCTTCAGCCAATTTAATGCCGAAATTTTTCGCCAAAAACCGAATGTTTTTTTTTGCGAAATCGGAAGTTTGTAAAAAAAAATGCATTATTTTATGAATAGAAAATTAATTAGAAATTTTATTTCCAACGAAAGCTGATATTTGTGGCAAAAAAGGATTGATAAACAATGATTATGAAATTAATTAATATCTACATTCATGGCTTAAGGGGTGGGGGTAGAAAGAATTTTCAAAAAAAATAATTTTTTTTTTGTATTTTCGTTAAGTGTGATACCTTAAAAATATTCTCTGAAAATTTCACGTGGATCCGGTAATCAGTTTTTGAGTTATTTGACAAATAACAAATGGAGCTCGGGAACTTCAAAACTATGTTTTTTGAACTGGTGACAACTGTAACTCGAAAAGCGCCAATAGATTTTAATGAAATTTATACAGCTTTTAGAATACATAATAAGCTTGGACCTGAAGAAGAAGGAGAATTTTTATTTTTTCAAAAATTTCGATTTTTTAAGACCTGTTAACAGTTGGCCGACATTTTGTTAATGAAAAAACAAGAAATCCTTCGATCAGGCCTCGGATTATCTATTTATAAAACTAATTTTTTTTGTCCGATTGATTTTAGATGAGTCTCCAGGGATTTATGGTTGTCACCGCAAGTGCCTTTGTTTGGAACAAGGTCAACACAAACAACTATAGCTTTGGAAATTATTATGTTTTTTTTGCAATTTCGTGACTTCAAGTCAACACATTCTATAATAGTGCCATATTACTACATTTGTAAAATAACACGATAAAATAGCAAAAAAAAAAAAAAAAAAAAAAAATACTGCGAATTGTAATTTTTCGTGCCTCTGACTACCCCTATTCCCTTAAGCTGTTGGTTACTTTAAAATATTGAATAGCCCTTTCGTTTTGCAACCAATTTTAATTGTCGTGGCATCGCAGTTACTAAATTTTCAAGTACGCTTATATCGATTGCATATTTATACACTTTTTTTGAACTCTTTTCAGCTATATAATATTTATAGGGGCATTACCAATATTTCTGATTTCCATCTGGATCATCTTTTTAAATGCTTTCAGTGGCTTGTTTTTGTCCTTTTTGTGCTAGGTCTATCAGACTTAAATCTATTATTTGGAGTTTTACAGTGCCTTAAAGCTGGAGACTTTGAGACAGTAATTTTCCGAATAAAATTGCGTTCCCAGCAAATTATGACAAAAAACAAAAAAAAAAACAAAAAAAAAATATATATATATATATATATAAACTGAATAAATTTACAAATAAAGCACACTTGCAAAGCACTCTAAGGGAATTCACCTGTTCTTAGCGACACAATGGACGTCAGTTGAATAATTTGTCTGCAAAATGGCAGCTTATTGAACTGAGAAATTACAAATCAACAGCAAGGTCAAGTACATAATATATATATATATATATTTGTGCTTTCTTTGCAGCTAAATATTCAGCAATTTCCAGAATTCATGGCACATTCAGTGCCTTGTTTGTATTCCCCTGTCGTCTGTGGACACTTCACGCCATTTTCACATCTATTTTCGTTTGTATCACTTCATTACAATTGTGCTGCCACAATTGGGGCGCCGAGCATAAAGTTTATCATATCAATACAAATAGAAAGCATAATGAAAGTGCTGACGGTTTGACAACCGACGGCTTGTCAACGCGCGCCGACAAACGGTAGCTATTACATACCACAATATACTTATTTATATAAGCATATACTCGAGTATATATATGTATATGGTAGATGTCGGCACAATGCTAGCGCCAATTATCGGCTGATAGCGCTGAAGCAGCGTCATCAAAATATTTGTAGCGGTAGTCAAGCCATCAAACTGTTGGCGGAAAGCAATTATTTCAAGTAATTTGCAATTAAGCACAATTGGGAATACATCAATTCACACTTCGCATTGTTGGTGCGCCGCTGCGGCACACTTGTCAACACACCCATTTCATTATGCTCCGCAACCACCAGCATTTCTTACCTACCACCCCACACACAGTCGCACTCTTCCAGTTTATTGTTGTGTTGGTCATTAAATTTTGATTAAATGAATGAATAGCTCCCCATTGCAATTTTAGCTTCACTGGTGGCATACTATTTTTTTTCTCTGTGTGTGTGTGTGTGTGCAGTGATGACAACTTGACGTTCTTTCATCGTTACGGGTGGGATATTCCTATTTTTTATACACTGGCAACATGTTGTATGGAGGGTATAATAGTTTTATGCACAGTCTATAAAAAAGATATATGTATTTATGTATATAAGTTTGTTTATAAGAAAGTGATCAGGACGGCCATTAATTTTTCGAATCCGCCTATAATTCTCTCTAGACAGAATCGGGCAAATGACACATTCACAAAATGCTGCTGATAAAATATAAATAATAGTAAAAATAAAGTAATAATATTCTTTCAATTTCTATAAATAACTCGCCGGAAATACTGATGCACCATATTAGGGAGGCTTTTGAAAAATTTTAAATCGTTTTTTTATATTTAATTTGATAGTTTAGATATTCAGATATCTCCACAAAAAGATTTTTGAAAATTCAAATAATTTCTGAATTTATAGCCATTTTAGTGTCGAGACAACTGGACCGGTAAAATGGTGACATGATATCTCAAGTTGGATTCTTTTGAATTTTGACTCTAAAAAAATTAAAATTTCTGCACATCTCTCTATCTCGTCTACCTCAGAAGTTTGAAAACTTAAGTTTTGAGTATTTAAAAAAATTGAAAAGATCAAAAAAGAAAATAATTAAACTAAACTTTTATTAAATGAAATAAATAATTTTTTTTCAAGTCGACGTCATTTTGTAAATTTGTTTTTTTTTAAAGGTTAATCCCATAGGGACATTTACTATTGCCGAATTTTAGAAATTTCTTCGGTTTAGATCGCTAAAAGGGTTGGAATCGTGTCAACCAGAAAACAGCCCTTTTTTGCAGCACCTCTTCCACCGACCTGTATTCTGAAGATGTTTTGATTTTTAAAATATTTTTAAAATTTTTTTTATATACTTTAAATGTCAATAACAGTCCTATAAACAATTGATATTAAAAATGTTTTTAAATTTTCCGATCCTAGTAAGGAAAATGCTGAAGATTGGGGCGCTTAAGTCAGACGCCTTTATAATATTTTTGTGCTGCGCTGCTCATATGCTACTGGCTTCTTCGCGCCAATAATGATTAAACTCGGTGCAGTGCCGCACTTACACTGCCTTACGTGCGTTCTTATTATTGTTGCTGCCGGTGGCAGCACTTAAGATTGCGTGCATTTACATACACACCCACACTTATAAGCACATCAATATAAATATACAAGAGCAATTTTTCTCCCGCTGCTGGCAACCATTTTACTATTTCAATTTATTTGCTTTAATGCAATCTTTTATTGCTGACGTTATTAAAAATTTTACTGCCCAATAAAGTGTCAATTGTTGGGCGATAATAACTATTTTTATTATTTAATTGATTAACGATTTGCAACATAAAATGTGGCATGGTGAATTGTTTGGCTAGCAGTCGCGTGACGGTGAGGGTGGTGGTGACGCGGGTTGCTGCTGTTGGTCAAAGCGTATTGAATGGCCATTTGAGGGCGAAATAAATTTCCGAGATGTGCTCGTAAATTGCCAACGGCATCAAGATGGCGGCAATTATGTGCCGTTCTACTTCCACACCAATACCAACACCAACAAAAATGGCAGTATTAGTGTAATGTTGCTTTGGCGCGGTTGCCGGACATTAACCTTAGGAGCACAATCGCCAAATTGCCATCATCAAAGTGGCAACAACACGAACGGTCTAGCAGCAGCACAGCACAAACGGAAACATCAACAATACGGTATTACGTTAATCACTTGCCTGTCGATGCGCTTACCTTTCTTGCTCTCTCGCATTCTCACTTGCTTCGCTATCATTATCGTTCGTAATTGTCTCTCACAACTCGCCCACACCCGTCCGCCAGCCATTGGCCTCTGGTTGCAAGTTCTAACCAAGCTGCTGCGAGCTGCGAGGCGGCAGCTGGCGCTCAGTATCTTGTTATCTCGGTTGCCTTGTGGCTATTTGCCAGCAAAAGTTTAGTTGGAAATTAAAATTTATAGCCGCCTTATTTAATTCATTTGCGCGTTTACAATTGCCAAAACAGCCGGTTGCATTGTGTTGTTGGAGATTGATTTTTGCCACTTGCTTTTTGAAACGAATCACTTGATTTGGCAGCAGTTTGCGCTCACGACTCGCAGCGCCACTCGCTGGACAGTTGGCAGCCACTAAATTGCAAATTAACACTATTTATTACTTTTTATGGACGAGCGCGTTTCATTGCCAAGTAATTGTAAGCGGCGCTATGGGAAATCAATTTAGTGATTTTGTTTTTGCATTTGCTTTGAACACAACTTCACAAGAATATAAGTTAAGTATATAAGATATAAGTTAAGTAAAAGCAGTCAGAATATTAAACGCAATATGTAATAGGCTGTCAAAAAAGTCTTGCGGTATTTTTTGATTGAATTTTCAATTCTTCATAACCTTTTTTTTTGATGACTCATGCCCAGCTCTTGATCGATGCTATGGCTGCTACTATGCCGGTCTCTTTCGAAAAATTCAGCGATTTTATCGCAATTTTCGAAGACAGGCCTTCCGGAGCGTGGCGCACCTTCGACCACCTCTCCACCAGAACGAAAACGTTGAAACCATCGTTGTGCGGTGGAAATGAAAACTGTATCTGGTCCATAAACTGCACAAATTTTATTGGTGGCTTGAGATGCATTTTTGCCTTTATCGTAGTGGTACTGTAAAATAAGCCGTATTTTCTCTTCATTTTGCTCCATGTTTGCGACGCTATAACTCACGGACGACTTAAAAGAAACGACAATCAATCAAACACGTGTTAGCGCGTGAAATGTGCTTTCCAAAAAGGTATAGCATGACCCGATGCGACGAATAAAACTAGAACTACGCGCTCTCAGCGTCAACTAGCGAAAATACCGCACGTTCGGGTATAATCGAGCATTTTATACTCTTGCAACACGTAAGAATTCCAGTCGGGGTAGTATCTTCAGGTACTAATGCGAGCTTCCACCCGATTTATTCAATCCAAGCACAAATATGCACCGTTATAAGAAAAACACGCTCTCTTAATTTCATTAAGATAACTCACATATTTGCGGATATATGCGGTATGAAGTCAGACGGATGTTCGAAAATCTTTGTATTAGGCTCATGCTGGCTAGTTAATCACTTGCGGAAGTATTAACCCAATTCAAGGCATTTGTAACACACACGTACTACAGTGAGGAAAGGATTCGCTCTGAATATCAATTACATATTTCAGATATTGACCGATATTTTCGGTAAAAAGTCAACGATAGGCGCTGGAGTCCACATTTCCGATATTTGGGGGCTTGGACAGGTTAGTTCGATTTGGGAAACTTTTAGTCATAAGATGGCACACCTCAAATGCACTATTCGTTCAAAGTTTGTGCTGACATAATAGTCGATTCTTGATGTGGCAACTCGAAAATTAAAGTTTCAAATGGAATTTAAAATTTGTTATGTGTAAAGTATGCGTAGATGTAGGCTGATTGATGGTCGGTTATTGATCGGGTTTAGCGTTGTTCTCATGGTATGGTTGCCACATGTCCCACTTTTCCACAAAACAAAAAAA